>NW_026851264.1:600000-881993 GCF_030913485.1 Colletotrichum godetiae
GAAGTCATCGCTTCAGACAACACGCCATTCGAGCAAACCATCAGGGAATCACACCTCTGCTCCATCTGCAAATGGCCAGGACCAATCGCACAGGCTCGCTTATACGTCTTTCTCGCAACTCGTCGTGAGTCGGACGTTTTTGCAACCGGTGATTCTTCGATGGATGCCACCCAGCCGCGTTCATCGACGATGATGGGCGAGCATTGAGTGAATCAGGACTTACAAACCGACCTCGGACAAGACTTGGACAAGCCCATTGCCGAAGAATTTCCCGTCCCAGGACTCGAACCAACCCAGAAGTGGAATCTGACCAGTCCCAACCTTACGACGTTCCCCGCATTCGCCCACATGCCGGCATCGCATCGCGCTGGAGATGCGGAGGTGGCATGGGAATACTCTCCGGTGTTGCAACCTATAATACCTGCCATCCAAAACAACCCTGGTCTTCCGATTTCTCCATTTTCCATTCCCCACGATTTCCCCACGCGCAGAAGAAAATACCGCCGAAGAGCCTCCAGGCTGCATGGGATATCTCCAGACGAACTACTCGCAGCCTGGCTTCGCATCCTTAGCTTGTTGGACCTGCGATGGGACTACCAAAACTAGGCAAACTAGCCACCAACGGCCATCCACACCCTTCTCCCCCGCACCGTTGAAAGATGGCACCAACGAGGTGGACCGACATGGGGTTTCCCCGCAGACTACTACCGTAAAAAGCTTGCCCAAGCGGCCGGCGTCGCATCGTTGATGAGATCATCATTGGGCCTTTTTGCTGCTGGAAGACGGATTCCGAGTGGAGATGAATCTGGCTGCGGTGAAAAGTTGGATGTGATCATGGGAACACCGTCGACTGGGGAGAAGGGCCGACGGCGTGCACACTACTGCGCAGCGGTGCCAGGGACTAGATGTCGGCCGTCGACGTATCTCAGTCCGAGGAGACTGGAGAGATGACGCGAGAAGGGGACGACGGGAAGGAAAAGGTTCTTAAGTGACTGGACATCCTCCGGACCGTGATGACAGAGAAGAGAGTCTGCAAGCTCAAGTCGTGCTCCTCAATTGGGTCCTCAACATGGTCAATAACTTGATTTCAACATTGGCAGTGGTCTTTGCCGGGTTCACCCTCTGCGCAGCTCAAGATAGCTATACCAATGAGACAGATCCTTACTATGGACAGAGTCCAGCCGTCTACCCCACGCGTCAGTACCTACCTCTCTCATGACGTGACTTTATACCAGGACAAGAACTTAACCGAGATTTCTATAGCCGTGGGAAACGGAACGACAAACGAGAAATGGGCCACCGCATACCAGCGCGCCAAGTCACTGGCTGCCCAAATGACCGTTGAGGAGCTCGCAAACTTCACCCACGGCTGGGATGGTCTCTGCACCGGCAACACGGGCTCCGTGCCCCGCCTCGGCATCGAGCCTATCTGCCTTCAAGACGGCCCTGACGGCGTACGCGCTCAAGAGTTCGTCTCGGCTTTTCCTTCTGGCATCCACCTCGGCGCCACGTGGGACCGGAACCTCTCGTATGCCTACGGCGAGGCCCTGGGTGCTGAATTCCGCGGTAAGGGCATTAATGTCGGCCTGGGACCCGTCGGTGGACCACTGGGCCGTATTGCGCGTGGCGGCCGGAACTGGGAGGGTCTGAGTAATGATCCGTACCTGTCATCTGTTGGCGTCGGCGGTATCACCAAGGGGATGCAGGATGCTGGTACGATTGCGTGCCCGAAGCATTGGATTCTTAATGAGCAGGAGTATCGAAGAAACCCTAGCGTTGAGGACGGTGAGGCCGGGTCGTCGAATGTTGATGACAGGACACTGCACGAGCTCTATGTTTTCCCATTCATGGATGCGTTGAAGGAGGGCGCTGCGTCAGTCATGTGTTCGTACAACCGCGCCAACAACTCGTACGGCTGCCAGAACTCGTACCTACTTAATGGAGTCCTCAAGACCGAGCTCGGGTTTGAAGGTTTCGTTGTCAGCGATTGTAAGTTTTTTCTTCCCTCCTATACCCAGGCCTCCGTCAACTTTGCTTACAATTACCTCAGGGGGCGCACAACACGCCGGCGTGGCAACAGCCAACGCTGGCCTCGATCTCGTCATGCCAAACGAAGCCTTCTGGGGCGCATCCCTCGTCGAGGCAGTCAACAACGGCAGCGTCACTCGCGAGCGCGTCGAGGACATGACGACGAGAATCCTCGCGGCCTGGTACTACATTGGCCAGGACGGCGACGACTACCCCGCCGTCGGCGCCTACTCGAACCTCCAGAAACACGCACCAGTAGACGTACAGAACGGGCACAAGGCAATTATCCGCGAGATTGGCGCTGCCGGTACTGTGCTGGTGAAGAACGTAAATGGCACGCTTCCATTTAAGAGTCCCAAGTTCTTGACGATCTACGGGTACGATGCTAGCTTGCCGCCTGCGCCATGGGGAAGCACGAGTTATGGCCCGTCGTGGGGCACCGTGTTGGCCGATACGTTCAACGGAACGCTGCTTTCTGGTGGTGGCTCCGGAACGACGACGCCACCTTATGTCATTACCCCTTTCCAGGCCATCCAGGATCGTGTTATCGCCGACGGCGGAGTGGTCAAATGGGACTTTTACTCTGAGAACCCGCAGCCTAACTACGTTAACTCGGAAGCGTGTCTTGTCTTTATCAATGCGTGGGCTTCGGAGGGATATGACCGCCCGAGCCTGACGGACGAGTTTAGCGATAACTTGGTCAATAACGTCGCGGCCAACTGCTCCAACACGGTTGTCGTGCTTCACTCTGCCGGTAAATCTCTCAAAGGTCATAGGATGTCGCGATCACTAACACACCCGATGTAGGAACCCGTATTGTTGAAGCCTGGGCAGACCACCCCAACGTAACAGCAATCCTCTTCGCCGGCCTCCCCGGCCAGGAATCAGGCAACTCCCTCGCCGATATCCTCTACGGCGACGTCAACCCAAGCGGCAGACTCCCCTACACCGTCGCCCGCGCCGAGTCAGACTACGGCAACCTCCTCAACTCGACCGTCGAAGCGGGCCCCTTCCCGCAGGATGATTTCACGGAGGGTTTGTTCATCGACTACCGCGCCTTTGATCGCGATGGTATCTCGCCGCGCTACGAATTCGGATTCGGGCTGTCGTATACTACCTTTGGCTACTCCTCCCTCTCGGCGAGTCCCGTGTCGGGCGTGAGTTCCGGTATTCCAGATGCGAGTGTTGCCATCGTGCAGGGCGGACACCCCGCTCTCTGGGAGGAGGTCGTCTCCGTCAGCGTGACGGTGCAAAACACGGGCGGCGTGGCCGGCCACGAGGTCACGCAGCTGTATGTCGGTATTCCCGTTGATGGCACGCCTGCGAAGCAACTGAGGGGCTTCGAGAGGGTGTATGTTGAGGCGGGTGGGAGCGCGACGGTGGACTTCGCGTTGACGAGGCGGGATTTGAGCTTTTGGGATGTGAGCGCGCAGCAGTGGCGGTTGGAGGCGGGCGAATATGGGGTTTGGGTTGGAGCGAGTAGTCGGGATCTGAGGGTGAATGGGACATTTACTATCTAGGGGAAGGATTGATGTGTTGCTTGATGGTTGCTTCAACGGAACCAGACTACATAACAAGGTCGCTCGAGATAATTGTAATGATGATGACCTGGATTACTGCGGGTTTCGCTTGAATGCCTACACTGCCAGAAGTAAAATGTCCAATTGGCTTATGACATGCAACAAAGTAGACCGTTTGCTGAGATGGTCCAGCCAAAAGGAAGAGGAGAAATTAGACTTCGTGCCTCTTTGACGTACCAGCCATCAACCTAAGCTTTCAAAGTGCCGGTCGCATCGCACGCCTTCCCTGAAAAGCTTCATTCGAACTCTGTGCTAGTTCATTCAACCTACCAGACGCCATAAATAATGGGATTGTACAGCTTTCCCGGCGACAAAAGGAAAGGATCCCCAACATAACGATTCCTGCTATCAAAGAATGAGAGGGGGAAGTTGAAGTCTCCAAATTCGCAACAAAAACTTAACCAGCGTGATGCATCCGCCGGTAATCGAAACCGGGTCCCTTGCTGATCCGAAGAATGGAAGGCAAGGATGATAACCACTACACTACAGATGCTGGTTGATGAAGGTTATTGGCTCAAAGTTGTCTATGAAAGGTCAAGCGCTTAGGCCTGCCCCGTTGGAGTGGGGCTTCAAAGCGGAGACCGCGGGGGCCGAAGTGACCAATGAGCACGCTCAATCGAGCTCCCGTCTGGTCTCCTGTCTTCCTGTCACTAAGGAGCTTCTCGGAGGAATTGTTCCTAAGAAACCTGGCCAAGGAACCATCCGTACTCAGGCACCAGCCCAAAAACGCATCGAAACCATCATTTCCTCCCGAGTCGACAGCACACCAGCGGCGACAAAACATGCACTTGTGCTGCGCGGTTTACTACGTAGACTTCGGCGTATTAAGCTTATTCACGACACCGCCCCACGAATCCTCCCCTCTACCAAACCTCTAACTTGATTCGGCAACCATGTCGTCTCGAAGAAGCGCAGACTGATGGAGATGTTGAAGAGTGCGAGGACCTCGCAACATATTGCTTCAAGTTCAATTGCCACGACCACCTCAAGTGCATTCTAATTGCCCGACAAGAATCCAGTCTGTGTTGTCGGTTGACTGGCAACGGTGAAAGGATCCGAGGCTGGAAAGTCAGTGCGAGACCGCGACAACGTGGTTGGGATTGGGAGCTGGTCGATCTTATCCGACCTCTACCACGTCGACGAGCAAGCCTGGGCTGTCGATCTTTTGACGAGCGATTCAGTGCTGCATTCGCACGTGAACAGCAAGATGGGTACCAATCCGGTTCTGGCGACTGCTCCTTTCTTCGTTGTCACTTCTTGCCCAGGAGGTCTCGGACTATTCCATGGTGGACACCGATAGGCTTGAAAGGGAGCAATAGCTAGGAAGAAGCAGAGTTCAGGGAGCAGGGAAAACAGGCCAATCGCTGGAACGAGGCTGGTTTTATCCATCAATTGAGGATTGCGACGACTACATCTTCAAACTTCAAACTGGGCATGCTTCTCTCCTCGAAAAGCGTACGCTTTGATAGAATCGCTAATGGGCATTGACACCAGATGCGATAGAAAAGGGCCGGTTGAGATACTCTCGATAATAGTCGCTGCTCGACGGCATACACAGGACGACAGCTCGCACCAAATCATAGCGGAATTGACTTGCGGAAATCGAGCCGCTAAAGCCTCCCGCCGGCTGAAGAACTTGTCCTGCGCCAACCCCGTCATATTGGCTCTTCAGCAGTCGCCCTGTTAGTCTCAGACCGTACCTCGGCAGCTTCCATCACTTCGTGCGTAACTCATCACATTGCAGTCTCAGTCTTGCATGAGAACCCGAACAATCCGTCTAGACGGAGGACCACATTCACGGACGAGATCAATCAAGGCCGCATTGCAGACTGGAGATGATAGACTGCAGTGAACTCAGTGCGGGGAAGACCCTCCAAGTCAAGATTCAGCGTTGCATTGCAGCGCTCGCGGAAGAGGGTGAGGCAAGCACTAAGACCAGGCTAGCGAACCGCCATCACTGAAAGAGGTATGCTGATAGTCTCGGCAGATTGCTAGAGCACTGCAGTATGCGACGATGATCGTCATCGCAGCCACCTTCGAGAAGTGAAGCCCGTTCCGCATGTCTTAGTCGTCCTCGGAGGCTCGATGTCGTTGAGTTGTTGGCGTCTAACGCATGGGATACCCTGTCCGGCGAAGGGACATCCCGCGCAGTCTAGTGAACTGTAATTCGCCTCCAGTCCAAGGGGGAAAGATAACAACCTCGAATCGTTCTCAACGGGCTGAGAGCATTCGGACGACAGGGATTCGAAAGTGGAGATGAGGACTGTGCAGGGAATGGCCCGATTGAGGGACTGCTATTCCCGCATCAGATGATCTGTGTTTCTGGACACGAGCGCAGCCCCGAAGTAACACAGCATCCACGAGTTCTCGATCCGATATTCTTCTTCCAGATCTATCCACCTTTGCAGTTTTACCCTTTAGCTTTCTTCTCTCACTAGTTCCTTCGACTCAGGAGAGAAGACCTACAATATCCTTCCACCCTCCGTGCCTGGTCCGATAGTTGGGGTTCTCGTATCCCTTGATAAAGCTTCACCGCTCCTCGAAGCCCCTTGATATGGGTTGGAACTCGCAAATATCTACAATGTCGTCACTGTTCTTTGCCTCTTCTAAACACAACTCAAAAGCTTGACTAGATCAAGCAGGAAAGGGAGGCGCCAGCAATGTCTTGGCGGGCCGAGCCAGCGACCCCGCGCTGAGAAGGCCCGGAACAGTGTCCGGGCTATGGACTAATTCTAAGCGCAGAGGCGCGGACATGGATCAGGTTGGCATTCTTCGTCATGCCGAATCCCTGGAGATGAACTGTACACCAGCTGCCATCCGAAAGAGATCATCGCCATGTGCGCTTATTTGTTTTCCGTCGATCATGGCTTATAAGAGCTGGCGATCTCTCGTGGGCTGGGTATCCAGATCTGCAAGCAATCACGGATCCCTCGGCGTCGACGAACCTCTCAAGGTGTGTATTACCCCCGACTTCTTATGGCCTTTCACATTTCCCATGTCTAACTCGACACTCAACTCAAGCCAGGTCACATCTCATACCAGGCATCGCCATGAGGTTAACAAATCTCTTCGGTCTCCTGGCCGCTTCAACAAGTCTAGTCGCGGCCGTCGACCTGACTGGATATGAGTTCATCGTCGTCGGCTCCGGCGCCGGCGGCGGAGTCTTGGCCGCCCGTCTCGCCCTCGCTGGCCGCAAAACTCTCCTCATCGAGGCCGGCGACGATCAGGGAGCCAACGAGAACTATACCGTCCCGGCCTACCAGGCGAAGTCTACCGAAGACGATGCCATGGCATGGGACTTCTTCGTCCGCCACTATGCCGATGAGGCAAGACAAGCCCGTGACTACAAGACCACATATGAGACACCCGGCGGCGGCGAGTATACCGGACTCAACCCGCCGTCCGGCTCCAAGATGAAGGGCACGCTGTATCCTCGATCCGGCACCCTCGGAGGCTGCACCGCCCACAATGCACTCATCGCCGTCTACCCTCACCGCTCCGACTTTGACTACATTGCCAGCCTCACCGGCGACTCGTCCTGGTCTGCAGACAACATGCGAAACTACTTCATCCGCATGGAAAATAACCGCTACCTCCTCCCCGGCGTCCCAGGACATGGATACAATGGCTGGTACAGCACCGAGACAGCTCCTCTCAACCTCGCCCTTCTCGACCCTCAACTCTTGAGCCTTGTCACCGGAGGCGCATTCGCCCTCGGAAACGAGACAAACTTGGTATTCAACATCGCCACCCTACTCGCCGGCGATGGCAACAACGTAGCTGCCAGTCGCGACACGACGCCAGGCTTCTACCAGATTCCAATCTCTTCCAACGACGCCCATCGCGTCGGCTCCCGCGAGTTCATCGTCGCCGTCCGCGACGCAAAGACCATCACCGGCGCGAAGCGGTACCCACTCGACGTCCGCACCAGCTGCCACGTAACCAAAGTCCTCTTCGACAACTCTTCCCCGCCCAAAGCGACGGGCGTAGAGTTCCTCGACGGAAAGTACCTCTACCGCGCAAGCCCTCGCTCCCGCAATGCCGGCGCCGGCACCCGCGGCACTGCAACCGCCTCCCGCGAAGTCATCATCGCCGGCGGCGCCTACAACTCCCCGCAGATCCTCAAGCTCAGTGGCATCGGCCCGGCCGCCGAGCTGCGGAAGTTCAACATCCCCGTCGTCAAGGACCTTCCCGGCGTCGGCACGAACCTCCAAGACCACTATGAAATCACTGTCCAGGGCCGCACGCCCGCCGACTTTAGCGCGCTCAACGGGTGCACCTTTGGCTTCAACGGGCAGTCCGACCCGTGCCTCGCGCGCTGGAACACACCTATCCTAGGTGACCGCGGCATCTACGAGTCCTCGGGCTTCGCCGCGACAATGTTCTACAAGAGCACCGTCTCCGAGCGCAACGAGTGGGATGTCTTTGCGTTTGGCGGACCCGTCAACTTCAGGGGCTACTTCCCTGGCTACAGCGTCAACGCGACCATCGAGCACGACTGGTTCAGCTGGGCGATTCTCAAGTCGCACCCGCGCAATACCGCCGGCTCGGTGACGCTGCGCACGTCTGATCCGCTCGACGTGCCGGATATCCTCTACAACTACTTTGACACAGGCTCCGGTAACTTTGATGCGGACTTGCAGGCTATGACAGAGACCGTGAAGCTCACCCGCGACGCATTCAAGCGCCAGTTGGTCCCCATCAGGGAGGAGTTGCCTGGTGCGGGCGTCCAGGGCGACGCGGCTGTGAAGCAATATATCAAGGATACCGCGTGGGGTCACCACGCTTCGTCGACGTGTCCTATCGGCGCTGATAACGATCCGATGGCCGTGTTGGATTCGAGCTTCAGGGTGCGCGGGGTTGCTGGGTTGAGAGTTGTTGATGCTTCGGTGTATCCGAGGATTCCTGGCACATTTACTGCTGTGTCTACGTATATGGTGGGCGAGAAGGCTGCCGATGTGATTCTGAGCCAGAATGAGTAGATGATGATGGTTATGAAGTGAATGTTGGAGGCTTTTTGTTGATATCTGTGTGGATTTTATGTACAAGGTAGTAGTAATGCGTATAATATGAGTAATGTCTCTGTTCACATGTTATAAGATGCAGAATGTTACGGCGCAAATTTGATTATTCCTCATGACCATGGTCTGTAAAGAGAAGCCCAATAATTCATGTCTCTCTAGGCGACCCGAGGTCTTGATACAGCCAGGTAACCATCACGCCAACTTGTTCTTGCGTCAACCCTTCCCGCAACCACCGAGATGTCACTCGGAGGGGGCACTGACAAGAAATCCAAGACGCAAAATCCTACCTCTTCGAGGGTTAGATGGCATCAGCACAGAACTAGACGGGGTAGTGATGCAGTATATAATATTCCGCCTCTATCTCCCTCACATCTGCCATTTGCAAGGTCCATAGACGTAAGAATTCGAGGAACAATGGACGGTCAAGGTGCTGACATCGTTCACTTGATGCTCAATGGGCTATGAGGGGGTGAGAGGGAAGCCCGTCGATGGCTTCATGAAGCAGTGAATAATTGTATTGAGACCATGCTATCGATTCTTTAGGGAGCAGGAAACACATCTCCCTTGTGTTCAGCAAGCCGTGTCGAGTCTGTACTCGACCCTAATGTGCTCTGGCATGACGGCACCGTCTCCGAGGCTATAAATGGGACTAAAGCCTGAAGGCTAACAATCCTCGAGCTTCAGCTTGCTCGGTTGTAGTAATACCCTGGCCTGTAGGCAGTGCCTTCATCTAGAAATCCAGCTCTGCTGATGGAAGGAGGGTCTTCGATTGGCCGACTAAGGGTGTACAGTGTCTATCTGGTCAAAAACGTTGGCATCTCGCCTTCGGCTGCCGATGAAGGTCAAGTTGATCGCGTTCCAGAGTGGAATGTTCGCTTTTGGACAAATGATTTGAAACTAATCATGTGCAGCATAGAGCTCATTGTATTTGATACATCAGCTACAATGGCTATGATAGCCTGTCATATGTCATTGTGTCGTGTTGGGAGACAACGTTTCAGAAACGCGTGCTCAGCTACATGCGTGGATGGCGATGTATGTTCATTGTCACCTGAAAAGCTGCAGAGACGAAGAATTCACACATAGAGCGGAGAATACAACTCAGCATATCGACAGAACTTCGCTTAGTCACTCTACGAAAAAGTCCAATCTCTTGGGGTCCAGGGACGCGAGGAGAGTTAGCACGTTCTTGGGTAAGAACCCCCCAGAACTGTTCGCATCCGGGTGCATCGCAACATCGCCAAAGCCCCTCGCCCACTGAGGATTAAACCGAGAGATCAAGTAAAAATGGCTCAACTTTTGACTGCGCTGTATGTGAAGGCGTTTTCTGGAATCTCGCTTGATACGAAGGATCAAAGAAGCTAGCGGAACCGGCCAAGGGCCGCCATGGCGATTTTGTGATGATGGGGATGGCATCGCGACTTGACCGTCGTGCCCCTACCCCGCGTGGTAGGAGCCCATGGAGGAGCTCTTTACAGCCAGCGCCAAATCTTAAATCAGGGTCCAGCAATGGCGAAAATGACCAGATCTTCATCCGAATCAATGGGCTTTTTTCAATTTGGCTTTCACCGGAAGAATGCGGCAGTACACCCCAGTCGGCCAGCTACGAGTAGACGGATCTCATCACGTTCTTCAATGGCAATAGCCCAAATTACAAGCGGCCCGGATATGGGCAACGAAGCACGTAATTGCAAGGGGTCTAGGAGGGCATTCTTCGCCTGTTAGTCATCTAAAGCACCTCATCCCGGGGCAAGCCACGCTGCTCTTCACATTCAAAGATGCCATCATCGCTTCAAGGGAAAATGAAAACACATGCCACAGCAGCTGCGATACACACGTATTGCGGCGGCACGATCTTCGCGGAAAAATGCCTATTCAATCCGTGTCTCGAGTCTTTCGTTTCGGTGTTGAGAACCTGGCGTTCTGAAATAGTGTACCTACCTGAAGGGATGGACGGACGGCCTTTGGCTGTCGAATCCCGCCCTTGCCCCCTCACTTTTCTCATGGGCCTCGGATTGAACTACGGTGGCTTTAGAGCCTTCAAGTACTTCGTCTTACTAGACTGCGAGGCTACACAAGATGCTTGCGATTTTCCGAATACGAAACATGATTCTTCAGTTTATTTATTCCTTCATACAAGTCGCTCAACTGGCCACATTCTGAGTGAGTCATATGTATCCATCAACGGGTGCGAGAATATGTCCTTTCCGTGTTGAGTTCGGCCTTCGACGAGGATATCCTATGGACCATTCGCAAAGACCCCATCGTCAATTTTTCCCATTAAGCCCTGTCGTGATTGGTTCGGTCTTGGGTGGTCCACTGGGGAGCGGTAATACAGTACTTGTGTCTATGGCCAGGAAGGCCTCTGAGATCTCATCCACGAGTCACCAAGCCAGGCTGCCTGACCAGTTGACTGTCTTTTTGATATCACCGCAACGGCCGCTAAGGCTTTCATTCTCTTCCATAGACGCGCTATTCCAGCGGTTCATCGAGTCATAAGTCGAATCGCATACGATCCTGGGGAGTGCTACTCTAGTTCCAGTCATCAACCCCGTGGAACTGGCACCGACCTCGTGTGCCCTAGTGAGGGGCCGTGTCTTTGTGTTCAGCTCAACTCACTTCCGCTGAAACCATGTAGGGCGTCGTAGTGTGACATTTCCAAATGACCAGCTCCGCTGAAACCATGTAGGGCGCGCCGTAGCGTGTTATCTCCAAAGCCAGTCCGGACTCTTCAGCCTTCCCTGCTCATTGGGAAAACTCATGCTGATGGTCTCATGACAACTGTGATTTGGCGACTGGGACTGGCCCCTGTAGGCCAGCCTCGAAATTTTCGAGCCGGCATCTGAATCCCAGTTCCTATTGTTGTTTTGGAGGTACCTTACTGAACGACTTCATATCAGCTACATGTGTAGCTTATCAACGTATGGGAACCCGCCAGGACAGTATCTACCTTTGCAACTCTGGAAAAGACACGAAAGGCTCTACACGCATCTCAATCGAACTTCTTACGGCTGGAAAATCTACTGAGTTTGTAACCATCCGTACATGTATGCAGGGGTTGCTTCCGAAGACACATAAGTCCGTACGCGTTCTTCGCCAGCCACGTCCCTTAACGCCGGGTAATGACTTTCCGGCCGACGTCCCGGCCGGTCAACTCTAAACATTTCAGCGCTTCGGCTACAGTCTGGACTCATCTCAAAGCTGGCTTGGCAAGCGTGGTATGAACCTTGGCATCGCACCGGCGCCATGTGGTGCACCCTACTATTTACGACGCGTCAAACCGTGTGTGGATCATAGATCGGTCCAGTTGCCGATGGCCTGCCGCTCATTGGAGTTGGCTCATTGTTCGTTGCTAAGTTTGTCAGGCCCCAGCCTTGGGATATGAAGTCCCACTCCGTGGCCATCTCCATGGCGCTCCGTGGCTCTACCGTCTTAGCAATGCCTTGCTGCTACTTCGATTCAAGTTCTTCTAGACTTGTACAGACCGTCCCGATGGGACCCTTGTCCCAGACGCTCGTGCCACTACCTCGATACAGGCCACCTGAGGTGCGATAGCTATGATCCCAAGATGTCCTTCACCAAAATGTTAAACTTATTAATGCAGTATAAGCCGCGGGAGGTATATCCGAATACACCATGTTGCCAAACGTGTCTCGTGTATGCATTCTTAGGTTCTAAATTTCACCGATTCTAAGTACTGCCAATATTGACCTTTCCCGTAGGAATCACATTCCTCGTCGTTACACGCGTCTTGACTTTGCGTTCTTGACATCGGGAAGGTGTTTCTTAGAAGAGATCGATGCACGCCATAGTTGGAGTCGTAAATCACTTTCAAATGGGTAGCCAATTCGCCAACTTAGGGCCCAGGAACAACTTAAGAGAGGGTACATTAGGCATTCTTGTAGCGATTCAGAAGTCAAAGCTGCATAATGGAGTTTCACGTGCTCACCGAAGTCTGAGCGCAATGAGATGACAGCCACCTAGTGCATGGATCCGTATCTGTACGTTGATACCGGTACCTATGCCTTGGGTCTAGAATAAGCTTAAGTCGTGACAAAACTGACTCAACCGATAAACGCTTTAGCCGTCGGCAATTAAAGAAAGGTTTCTAAAGACCAATCTCATTGGATGTTCTTTAAAATAACAAATAACATAATAGCGTTTGAGATTTACGGGATCTTGAACTTTGGTGAAATTGCTAGCTTGAAAATGAGGAGGCTGAACTCTTGAAGTGACGGTCGAGGACGCGGACCACTCCGTGTCGGCTCTATGAAAAGCGGGGTGATTATTGGGCCCTCGGCCCACGGGTAGCTCCTTTTAGAAGTTGGCAACGTAAAAGTAAAAGAGGGCAAATCTTTCCCCTTCCGCACCGCCACATCCTAACCCGAAAAAGGAAATGTAATCCGCCAAACTCCGCAATCATTTTCCTCCGCGAACTTTACAACTCTATTCTGTACATGTAACTATCAAGGGCCAATCGCTGCAAACCCCGGTCCGGACGCCCGTCTGAGTAGGTACAGCTGGATGAAATCGGTCCATCTCGATTGGAGACGACTTCATCCTGCCCTCGAGACAGTATCGCGGTTATGTTGAGGGATGTCTGAGCATGATACGCCCGGCGAGATATGGACGAGTCCTCTGCCGTCGCTCTTAGACATCAGCGTTGCGAGGCGTGCTGGCCAAAGAGGCCTCGATGAAGACATAGGGTAAGTTCAACACGTGTCCGCAACTTCAGAGCCCTTGTTGATACCGGTGATACAGAGAAAGTCAAGATGACTCTATCCGATCCATCTCAATTGCCCCGTCGTTGAGTCAACATGGAATCGGCAGACCTTTCGAAGACAGAGAGAAGGCGAGGCTATTCATGCACTATATTCATGATCTCTCTACATGGGCAAGTTCCCTGAGAAGATTCCAATACAGTGATAAAAGGCTAATGTTCAGATTACTACAGGTAGACATATGCGACAAACGTCGACATTTCGGAACAGAAGTGCCCAAAAGAGCTTGCAATTCACCTCTGCTGGCATACGCGATTATAGCACTGGCATCTCGAAGTCTTTGTTGTATCAAGGGAACCGAAGATTCCAAACCTTCGACATACTACAGCCATGCCTTGCAGATCTTGATTCCGATACTAGGCAGCTCTACAGAAGCCCTCAACGAAGAAGTCCTTGCCGCGATTGTGATATTGAGACAATACGAAGAGATGACTGGTGAGACCTATTGCCCTTCCTGTTAGGTGCGACTATACTTAATAATTGACTCTCTTTATCCAGATACCGACTTTGGCGTTCACTTATCAGGCAGCTCCAAGCTGCTCAACTCCATGTTCAGCCTAGCAAGCAAAGGTGGACTTGGGGAGGCAGCAAGCTGGATTGTGTTGCGCCAGGACTATTGGGTCGCCCTGGTCAAGTCTCAACCCCTAAGCATTAACCTGGACAGCTACAAAGGTTCAAGCTCGTTTGTCGTATCGGACCCTGAGTGCCTCGCCAACCGCGCCGTCTTTCTATGCGCACAAGCTTGCGCGTACGCCTTTCAGCCCACCATGGTCAGAGACCTCAATCGATGGAACAAACTTAATCAGGAGCTGGGAGACTGGCTTGTCTCTAATCCGTGGCACGCGGACCCTCTCTGGGTAGACCCGCCGCATGATACAACTGCCAACGGGTCCGCGTTTCCTACAGTATGGATGACGCATCCTGCTCATGGTAAGAATTAACAGTTACGAATCGTCTTGTACCTTTGATGAAGTTAACAAATTTCAGTGGTGGGATACCAGCATTACAGCCTTGCACGCATGATTCTACATATATTCAATCCATACTTGAGCAAACCGAGTCTTGATACATTCAGGCGGAGGAGGGAATCAGAGGTGTGTTTCAGGCTTCTGGCAACTTCGTACGATAATACTGACACCAGTCAGCAAGCAGTTCTCGACAACTTCCGCCTACTTTTAGGCCTCGCAATCAGCAACCCGTTAGTAGTCAACGCCAGTTTCACGGCAGCTCATGCATTGAGAGCTTGTAAGCGCCCCTGTCGGACCCTGGCTCAAGCGAATACATGGCTGACTAGTTTATTTACAAACACAGGCGGACTGTATCTTACGGACCCGAAAGAGCAACGCGAAAGCTTGGACTTGCTCGAAAAAATACATCAGCGGACTGGATGGCGGACGAAGGACCTGGAGGAGCAACTGAACTCACAGTGGTCACAAGACAGTTGCAATAGTGCCTTTGGTCATCTCTTTGCAGAGGCCCGAAAATGATATGATCAAGAGTCATTCAGTACTCCCTCGTCTCTAGTGCAACTTTTGCCGAGAAGAAGCTTTGAGCTCATGTCTGGTGCAATCGTTAGGTTTCGGCACAGTCCATTCTGCCTGCCGGGCACGTCTATTTTCTGGCAGGTAAATTGCGACCATTTCTTCCAAGACATGTGACGAGTAATGAAGTCAACTTGTTACTGATTAGCCCAATGTCTTGTGGGTATCCCTCCCTTTCTAGGTAACATTACTATCATGTACAGACTACCTAAGGTACGACATGTTCGGCAAGTGAGGACATGCTTTTGATTCTCATTAACTAGGAGAGGAAATTCTATTTGTTCCCGACGTAATCATCTACAACTTGGCCTGCTTGTCAAGGCGACGTCCAATCTCGTCAAAGTACAACTTCTTGCCCGACTCCAATGCCTCTTGCAGGTAAGAGCCAATCTGCACCGCCTTGACGGCATTGGTCAACTTCAGCGGCAGCTTGGTGTTGTCAAGCGCAGCAGCGGTGAACTCATTTGCCTCCTGGACAAAAGCGTACTCGAATCGGCCGTAGTAGTGCGCGGGGACCTCTCTTGTGATACCCTGAGGACCGTAGTAGTTGACGAAGTTGGCTTGGGGGTTGCCGTTGACGGTGAGCTTGCCTCCAGTGCCAATGAGCTCGGTGGTATCCTCTTGTCCGTGCGCCATCATACGCGAGTTGTAGAAGTAGGCAATCTTGCCGCCCCAGAACTCAACGATGCCGACGGCATTGTCGCAGTCGCCGTGCTCCTTGAGTTCAGGGGAGACAGCTGTAATGCCGGATGCCGACACAGACTTGACCTGGGAGTCCTCGCCAAAAAACCATAGTGACAGGTCAATGTCATGGACTACGCTCGGCTGTTAGTATAGGTGGCCAATCACATTTCGATGCTCGGGAGTAGCAGATGAACACTCACCACTCATGTCAACGAAACAGCCGCCGTTGAGGGCCGCATACTTGACAAAGAAGCCACTAGGATCATGCTTGTCACATGTTTGAGATCTGATAACGGAAGGTCTGCCGATCAAGCCCGTCTCAATCTTTTCGAACGCATCTCTGTATGATGAGTCGAAGCGGCGGGAGAAGCCGCACATGACCTTGAGATGAGGCTTGTGCTGCGCAGCAGTGACAACCTCCATAGACTGCGATTCATTAGCAGTGAAAATGGGGCAGAGATTGATGAGTTAGATCACTAACCTTGGCGAGGTCGAGAGAGATGGGCTTCTCGCACAAGACGTGAAGGTCCTTGTTGATTGCCTTGATGGCCTGGTCGGCATGGACCTTGGTAACGGTAGCGATGACGACGGCTTGGAGACCCTCGTGAGTGAGCATCTCATCGTAATCGGTGTAGAGGGTGACGCCGTGAGGCTCCAGCTCCTGTCTTGCCCAAACAAGCTCGTTCTCGTCCGGGGTAAAGGCAGCAACAAGCTGCGCGCGGGGCGTGCGGTGCAAGAAGTTGATGGCATGGCGCTTGCCCATACGGCCGAGGCCAGACGCAGCGATTCTGAGTTTCTGGACCATTTTGTATATGTGATTTGTGCAAGTTCTGCAACGGGTGTTTAAGCTTCTCTCGAGGGGTATCAAGGATGTATTTCAACGAGAAAGATGAAGAGAGAAGATTGGCGTGCTGAGGGGATCTGTTGACTAGGCACGAGCTCCTCGTCTTATATGTGCGAACAAGACACTGGTATGCACGAATATGGAGCTTCTAAAGTCATTGTCCCAAGAAGACGTACTCACGATGACACTGAACACGGTTGGAATTTCCTGTCTGCCGGTGTTCTGCGGCATTCGGGAAACTGATAGTGCAAGATGCCATGGCTAGAGGCTGAAGCTGTTGCAGACGACATCGAGAAAGGTTGGCTGAACAGACCAATCACGATCACCAATTCGTCTGAGAAGCTGTCAGACGACGGAAAGTCTTGCCCTTCATGACAAACATAGTAAGATTCACGCGGCCTCCGTGGCGATCCCGACCGCGGGGAAGTGGGTCCGGGGCAGAGGCCGAGTCAGTGGAGTATCTTTTGGGGTTTCGCTCTTGTTTTGCTTTGTTGGTTCAATGCAGTAACGTTTTCCGCGAGAGCCCGTCGGTGGGCTTGATTCCAGAGATCCGGCGACTTTTGGGGAAATCAATACCCCAGACTGCGTATGAGATCATCGCCAACTCAAACAAGTATCTGCTTTGATACTAGGTATTAAATTGGTAACCCCTTGAGGCTATGCGAGGGTTTCTAAGTTGTCGAATAAGGTGAGGATACCCGTGCATTCGTCTACAAGCACGTATTATTGGCGAGTTGAGTCCACAAGCCTTACAATACCTAGAAGTCTATTCATTGCACCTATGTGTATAATGTACTGTCCAATAATAGCCACCATTAAACGTTAGAGCCTAAGCTTGAACCCAAACTCAGTACGTCTAAGCACGAGGCTATCGATGGAACACCTGTCCCGCGGGCCTGAATGACATTGAGGCACGATCGGGGACATTCGGCGTTCTCGCCGCGTCCGTCTCCAATTATTCTCCCCGCACGGAAACACCTCCCTTCTTCGCCCGACTTGGATAAAACCGCGCGATAGGCCCACGTCCCTCGCGCGTATTGCAATGGTCTACATTGGCCCGGTTCCCATCCCACACCAGCCGCCGCCGGTTCGAACTTCTGTTGTTCGCTTTTTCCCCACAAACATGCTGCTCGCCTTTTGCTGTCCCACCTGAGCACAGTCCGCCGCCGAAGAGGAATCGCTGTCCTGCATGTAAAAAGAAACCTCGCTGTTTTCTTACCTCAAATGCCCACTCCGGGAACCGTAAGGAGGCCGGGCTGCGAAAGCTGTCGCTCAAGGTATGTCTTAGTCCAATCTTCTGATTACTATCCATCTGTAAATCATTCGTCCCTTCCTTTGGGATAGATGGCGGTAGCGACCCCCGGCCTCTCGGACAGGTTCACGGGACCCGCGGGGATGGCATTCGTTTCTCTCAGCCGCCATTCTGCCCCCCAAACCCGAGACCGAAGACGATCTGCCACATGGCCCTGGACGGTTCACTAATCTGATTTTGGACCGCCTTCCCCAGACATATCAAATGTGAGTGTGCGGGGGTGGATACATCCCACGTCGACAGTGGCAACGCTGGCGGCATTCCTTTCAATATCTGACCTATCTTCATAGGCGATAAAGGAGCCCCTTGTGGGCAGTGTGTCCGGAAAGGCAGGGCTTGTGTCCGTGGTACCAAGCTCAAGTTCAGACACATCACTGTGCCGAGGTAAATTGTTTATCCCTCCTTCCCCTTATGAGTTCCCAGACTCCCTGCTAGGCTATCATAATTCATCAGCATGCAACTGACTATTCTTGTTCTTCAGTGACACCGATGGTAATCGTGGAGAAGCCCAGTATGAGTTCTCTGATACACAAAAGTGGTGTCGGGTATCAGGCAAGAGAATACGCTTCATCGATGAAACTGCAGACATAAACAGCCTCCACAACGATGGATTCGACTCTGACGACGACGACTTTGTCTCGATTGAAGACTTCCCCCCGAGCCCCCCGAAGCCGCAACCGCGGCGGACTAAGAAGACCGATCACGACTTTGTCAAGCCATCGCCGAAGAACCGCCCAAACCGTACCTCCGATTCAGCTATCAACGAGGCTGATCGAAGCCTGCTGCCCATCGAACAAGGCCAGCCGTACCCCTTGAACAAGCTACCCGCACTGCACCCTCATCCTGCTTTCCGAAGCCCGTCGTCAGGCCACTTGGAATCAGATGATGTGCCACATTCCTTCTCTCCGGTTCCTCGAAGCCAAATTTCCGTGCCAATAAGCGACATTGGCAGCGGTAGCCACTCCGATGATCCCAGCTTGCCCGAGCCGCGTCGATCGTTCAGTTCTGCCAACTTTCCGTTAGAAGACCGTCGTGAGGCAGATTTGGTTCGGCACTTTAGGGAGTTTATCGCGGGTTCATTCGACTATGGTGACCCGCACAATCGGATATCGACACTTCTTCTGCAGCATGCCGCTCTCAGCCCCGTGCTGCTCAATGCCGTCTTAGCTGTCTCAGCAAAGTCAAAGGATGATGGAGTTAGTCTTAACTTCTTTGACAAGCCTGCAGAACGGTACTATGAGATAGCCATGGAGCTCCTCCAGCCTGTCTTGGATGATACTGTCCTTGAGGTGGACGAAGCCCAAATTGCTGCTGCTGTTCTGCTGAGGCTTTATGAAAATATTTACAGCAAGTCCGCCCACTAGACCAAGCTCAGTCTGACTGGGCTGTTGCTGTTAAATTAGACTGTGCATTCCGTCTTGCTGACCTGAATTTCAAACAGCCATACCGATATGTCAAAAGACACCTGCGACCCCAATATGGAAGTTCCTTTCTACTCACATAAAGACTCCCGCACATGGTACTCTCCTGGAGGCAGCAATGTGGGCCTGGATACGCATCGAAATTTTCCGGTCCGTCATGAGAAACGAAAAGCTCGACCTCGAAATAGAGCACGTTGATTTCGATCGCTCCCTCCAACCAGCAGACGACGACATCTGGGCATGGCGGATGTGTCTCCACACCGTTGACGTACTGAACTACTGCTATGGAGACAACAAACGCCGCGAGACCTACGACCAGCTCGTATCCTACGCCGCGATGTGGATGAGGTCGGTTCCGGAGTCGTTCACGCCGGTTTTGGTGCAAGCCCCGTTGCGTGGTAGCTTCTTCCCGGAGATTCTTCTTCTGAACGATTCCGTTGTGATGGGGCTTCTGTTCTATCATGTAAACCGCATTCTGTTGACGATACACAATCCTGATGGGCAGCGCCTGGCTAAATCATCCAAGCAAGCGGCTCGGTCGATCAACGTAAGTCTCTTTCTTAGGGTCTGCAGATACGGTGCTCACATATAGGCTGTAGAACGAGATTTTTACCGACGTGAAAATACTTGCTGGTATGGCAGATTCGATCAGCCCATGTAACCCAGCTCACGTGTAAGTTGAAGCCTTCTCATAGTTCTGTATAATATAGTGACTCTTTCACAGGTCTGCATGCATGGCAATAGTATTGGCGGGGGACCGTTTCACAATCCAAGAAGAGCAAGAAGTCCTCTACGATTTGTTATCAAATACTGCAGATGACTTTAGCTGGGACGTATCATTGATGTAAGTTGGCGATCCCCTCGCTGGTCTTGGCCCCAGAGCCCAGAATAGGTGGTTAACATATTGTGGTAGCCTAGCGCACTTGAAAAAGTCATGGAACTGGCCCGAAGACATGGTCTTATAGTCTATTTCTAGCAACTTTGTTCTATCAACCATTCCATCATGCTTGTACATAGCATTTCAACCCTGTAAGAAAATGAAAAGAGTATTTGACGTAGGTTCAACGTCATGCAATCGCCCGTACCAAGGTTCCAACGGCAATTCCTCGCGAAGTAACGTGCAGTACCAATCAGATGTCTTTCGCCAATTATTGAGTGCCCCCCCTTCGCATTACTAGGCCTCCCGATAGAGCCTTCGTCTTTTGGACCATGGAATATTATGGTGCCTACTCTCAGAAGGGTTTCTGGCTTATTTGGCCCTTGGCGGTGCCTCCACGTTTGTGACGGTTCCGTAAGGGCTTTGAAAAGCGTTTGGACCGGACCCTAATCCATCATCATTGATCTCCTCCGATGGAGGCCGATCATTCTCGGACTGGAACTCAGCCTCGTAAAGCTGTGCGTTGCGTTTCCTGCTTGGTTGTCAGCTCTCATCTAATGATACTTAATGCACTCCTTCTCGGAATTCTACATACAAGTCTCTCTTGTAGAGATAGTCAAGAAGATAAATACCCGCAGCAGCAAATAATCCGAAGAGAATCAATATCTGGTAACCGTATTTATACTGGGGAGCGTCATAGGTCGGGAATAGCACCACTAACGCATTTCATTAGCAAGGGAACTGCCTGAGATGTGCGACATCGGAGCCATCTCGGTATAGTATCAGACTCACCGGGCATCCAAGCACTGAAGGTGTAGGTGAAGATGTTTCCCGTAGCAACTAGCAGTTGTCGAAGATTCGCATTCCATTGCGTAATCTCATGCCCATAGCTGATGACAATTGGCTGAGCCGCACCACCCGTGTAGCTCAGATAGAAGGCCGCAAGCAATGCCGCCTTGGGGACATTCCATATCGACAGTATGATATTCGAGACAAGAACTAGGGCCTGCACGAACACCACTGTCAACACACGACTACCCGTGGCATCTGACAGCCAGCCCACTGTGAAAGCTGCGACGATCTGTATCGCGTTTCCTGAAAGAAGAAAATTAGTCAGCATATATTGCATTTATGGTGTACTTTCCGCGATGTTTGAGGTACCTATCGTCGGAAGTATGTTCGTTTTGACCACGCTATAGCCCTCAGACTTGAGGTAGAGGTTGAAGTAACCGGTACCAGAACCAGCTTCAGCCACCATGAGGTAGGGGACAATGAAAGCCCAAAGCTGCCACGAAGTGTATATATCCTTGATACCCTTGAGAGTTAACTTGGATGGTGGCTTTCGACCCATAGCTCTGGCTCGATCGACGCCATATTCGCGGTCCTATAGGCCCCGTCAGCTTAGATACACCCAAGAAAGCCCGTGAAACGACCAATGCTTACCTCTTTCGAGAGATAGAAGGCCCTAGTATTATGTGGCAAGTCAGGAAGCGCAAAGAAACCATAAAAAGCAATCGGAATCGAGATAACGCCTGCGAGCAGTCAATACCACGTTCACGCCGTGCCGTAACTTTGCCGATTACCGACCATCCATGATGAAGAGCCACCTCCAGCCAGAAAGTCCCGCAGTCCCATTCATGCCAGTGTAAAGACCAGCTTGGAGGTACCCACTGAATATGCCTGCAATGGCAGCAGTCTGCTCGAACAGAGCCATGCGTTTGGCAAGTTGTGTTTTGCCGTACCAACTACCCAGGATGCTAGCAAAACCGGGAAAAGAACAGGACTCAAGGAGTCCTATAAAGAAGCGCAATGCATAAAGCTACGCAACTACGTCAGCAGCCTTGAGGTTTGCCTTAGTTACGATCATTTCGACCCACCGTTTCCACGTTTTTGGCGCTCGCCATGACCATTGTCAATGCAGACCACCCAAGTTCACACGCCGGTATCCAGATAGAAGGGCGAACATACTTCAGCTGGATCATCTGTGCTGGGATGGTGCCCAAGATGATACCAATGTTGAAGTATGTGGTCAGGAGGTTTCTCTCGTTGCCGTAAAGATGTAGCTCCTCTTGCATACCGCTGACAAACGCATTGCTATAGTTATTCTGGTCAAGGTACTTGACGAAGTACCCGAGAAGTACGTAAGAGCTGTTCTCGAAGTCAATTACGACATAGTGAAATGAGTTCAATAAATAGGCTGGCTCACAAGAGGAATGTGTCCAATTTTCGAACGTATCTTCTCTCTCGCGGGTCATCGCCCCAGATGTTTCGTGAGATATTCGAGAGCACCTTCTGCCTACCATTCTCGGGAGATGCGACTTGTACCCCAGGCTCCGTAGACACTACGGAGTCTTGCTTTCTGCTGTCGCTGGCCATCTTTTCAAATGATAAATGAACAGAATGCTAAGCTGACCGAGGCATGACAGACATTTTCAGGCCTCGCCGGCCGCGATTCATATAGCGTAGCCCATTCCTACCTGTAGCACGCCATTGCTTCCCATGATGGTGATCCTTTTCTGAGGAGGCACGCTCGTGTCTTCAGTGCAGCAATGATCTCGGAAACTGGCCGATGCAAGCCACACAAGAGGCATGAGAAATGCCAGCAAGTGCATGAGTGCCGGGTTCTCCATCTGCAATAATAAAGGCATCCGGATTTCGCAATTCAGAAAGGGAATCACTATCTCATTACCAGGCATATTACGGGAGGCTGCATCGCTGTAGAAATGTGCGACGGTGCTGCAAAAGATAAGACGCGAACACGATACGATTTAGTTGACCAATGCGAGGTCATAAATATCATGACGAATCCCCAAGGATGATGTCGCAACGAGGAGTACAAGATCGCGTGCTAGGACGTCCAACCTCCAAGACGGAAATAAACCCCCGGTTAGGTTTATATCAGGTTGAATTGTTTTGGTGTTATCAAGTCATTCAGGGTGCGCGGATGTTATCACAGACTGTCACTATCCTGCATCAAAATGACTACAGAAGTGAGCACGGAGGCAACAGAAGAGTCCAAGACGCTTCAACTTCGGGCAGAAACCTCTATCAACTATGATAAGGAGAGCGTAAGTACAAACCATTCTTGATGGTTGACAGATTCTGATTGCTTTCAGTACAAATATGAGAGCTACCTGCCCCATTTTGTGCCCGGAACCCAGCCTCCACTGGAAGAGTTCCAACATGAAGACGTTGGTTTGAGGGCTGATCAGGCCAAGAAGAATCTTCTGGGAACTATTGGAGTCAGCCATGAAGAAGTCACGCCAGCAGTCGGGACTGAAGTTCATGGGACTCAACTCAGTCAGCTGGACCCTGCCCAGCTAGATGAGCTGGCACTGCTCGCAGCCGAGCGTGGCGTGGTGATTTTTCGAGACCAGGATTTTGCAGACATCGGGCCAGAGAAGCAGAAGGCCTACGGAAAGCATTTCGGTCCACTACATGTCCATCAGATGGGTGGCCAGATCAAAGATCACCCGGAACTGCTACCAGTGTACCGTGACTTCACGTGAGTTCGCCGCGAAAACGGAGACAGATATGGATGATTGACAGACAGCCTAGGGCCGGTGCTGTCGATAACGAGATCAAAGACAACGTCACCAGCGTGAAATGGCACAGTGATATGAGCTATGAGATGTAAGTCCGATGTCAATGATCACATGCCCCCGGAACGCAACCTAACAGCGTCAAAACAGCAACGGAATGGGCACGACGACTTTCTTGCCTTTGAGCACTCCATCATCCGGAGGTGATACTCTTTACCTCTCCACGACAGCTGCCTACTACTCTCTCTCAGAACCCTACCGGACGTTGCTTCACAGCTTGAAGGCTGTTCACTCTGGCTTCTCTCAAGCTTCGGTGAACGACTACCGCGACCGGTACATCAGAGAGCCAATCGAAACGATCCATCCAGTTGTTCGAGCTCATCCCGTCACCAAGCAGCTTTCCCTCTACGTCAACCGACTGTACACAAAACGTATTACCGGAATGAAGCAGGAAGAGAGTGCCGCCCTGCTAGGGTTCTTGTTCGACCATATCGAGAGAGGCCAGGACTGGCACCTGCGGGTTCACTGGAAGCCAGGAACAGTCGTGGTCTACGACAACAGGAACACTCAGCACTCCGCGCTGCGAGACTTCAGGGTAGAAGAGGGGACAACTAGGCGGCATATGTTACGGGTCACGCCGCAAGCGGAGAGGCCTTACTTCGAGGAGCCACAAGGCTCGTAGTGACAGCCCTACCATATACGGCTAGATTTGGTTCCGCAGTCTATCGACGTCTATCCCAATGCTTCACTCCACTATGTGCCTGTTGGCAATGCTAGAATCGTAGAGCATGCTAGCCTGCCAAGAAACAGATGTTCCCGTTGCATGCAGGTGTACACTTCGCCAGGCCCCCCACATTATCTGGGCGTCGACGGGATACACACCAACGTCCCTGCTCTTCCCGACTCAAGGGTGATAGGGTGAGAACCGTGACTTGCTGCAAATAACGCTTGGATTGTCTACTCCACCATGCACAAGGAGCCGGTCTAAGGTCGGTTATTAATTACATAAGGGATCATTTCCGGACCCATACTGCCAGCAAACTATCGCCAGACCCGTCATCCGTCCGTCATCCGAGTACCTGGGTCTTGGAAGCAGGGGTTCATGGGTCCACAGGTCTCACTCAAGAGCCGTCGGGATGTTTTGTTTCCTGGCACGCCTGGCTTGTGCACACGGCAAAGAATCTGCCTATGAACCCATGTCGGGAGGATGCCGCGGCGACGGATCGGCCAGGAGCCAAGATGGTCCAGCGAGCATACCATTGACCATTGAGCACTTTGACCTGATCCTTCTAGCCTATGGCTTCCACAAGAACAATGGTAAAGAGTCTGAGGTAGATGTCTCACATGTCGAATTATAGGCCGGAACAGGAAAGCAGAATCGCTGGGGAAACATGCTCACAACGTCCTAAAATAAGACGTAGCTGCCAACGTCAAGGAGGGGGATGGCGTCGAAATGTTAGAGAAGTTCGGACTTGTGGCGCCCCAGAACAAGACGTGAAGGGTGTCTCGGTTCCCCTGGGCTATTAATTAAAGCCATCGCATTCTTGATCATAGCCACACTGTTTTATGTCTCGCAGTAGTGCCTCGTGAGTGAGTTTAGAGTTGTAGCTACCGAACTCTCAATCTGACAAGTGACAGGTGCTGCCTTTTGGCAGATGTTATCTATTGGCATCTTGATAGGACTGGGCGATTGATCGATATATTCAAGGAAGGGCTTGGGCAACCATGACTGCGCCGTATCGCGGAAATTCCGGATTATGGCCCGGCACACTTCCCCGGGCCGATCACCCTCGCTAAAGGGGGTTAGATAGGAGGGATCCCGACCGCGAAGAAAATGCATTCCAACAAAGTCAGGTTTGCTGCCGCTGACCTAATGGAATTACTCGTGTCTCGTGAAGCCAAAGAACTACTGAGTTTGCTTCAAGGATTGTCCTCAGCCACTGGAACGACCCGCAGTAACGAAACAACAAGCATGGAAGCCGCTAGACACCAAGCTAGACGCACGCGAGATTCCTTGCACGGCCACCATTTCGGACGTGGCGTGTCGGAACGGTAATAGATCAGTTCCAGCGCTCCTTCGAAGAATCAAGCCACAGTTACCCCCCTGGCTAGCCTCTTCGTCCGTTCACCGGAGCCCGTGTCCAAAGACGGACTGGTAACAGACGCTCTATAGTTTGGCTTAACGCGGATGAGGCATTCCTCCCGCCGCCATCCCGAGTCCGTCGCCGGATCTGGACATCGTCCTCGAGGTAAAGCTTCACAGAGGCTCGGAGCTGACTGCTCGGCTAAGTTGACTTACCTCATCGCAAACGATCCCCAACTTCAATGTTCTTTGAAGTTAAAGCCTAGGAGAGCTCCGGTGGGGTCAGGGCAGAAACTTGCCTTCTCTTGATTCTTCAGGATGAGATGGGCGGCACATACCGAGCTCTCCGGACGCACGACCCGACGCCGGCGACTGAAGGCTTCGGATTGAACTCTGAAGTTGGAAACGCGACACAACGAGACCCATCTGCCCCTGGCGTTAGCGCCCGGTGCACGGGAACGATGGTGTCTGGTGTTTTCTGCAGCCCGTATCAATTTTTTTTTTTTTTCGATACTTGTTTAGGGATGGGGAGTTATAAAGAATCGTACGACCTGACCTGCCTCCCCCCTCTCTCCCCACGATCCCCATAAACCTTGCGTCTCTTCAAGTGGGAACTGGGAGGGCCTGCTCCAAAGAAAGGACCCCCGGTTGATATTCGAACTTAAGATCAACGAGTCAACATGGCACCCATGATTGAAAACCGCGGCCCAGAGCTCCTAGGCGTCAACATCTTCTTCGTCTCGGCGGCGGTATTGGCCACTGCGTTGCGATGCTACGTCCGGGCTGGCCTGGTCAAGGCTTTTGGAACGGATGACTGGCTGATGGTCTTGGCTTTGGTACTTATGCATTATCCGGCTTGCATGTTGCTTCTGTGAGAAAACATGACTAACTCCATCAAAGGCCTGCTTCATATGCTACTCGACCTTCTCGATATTCGGCGTCCACTATGGCACCGGAAGGCACTTCGTGGATATCGAAGATGACCATATCACCAAAGCACTAGAGGTCAGCAACCAGTCCAAGACGATACGATTTCGACTGGTAACAAGGGTACTGACATGATCTCGCAGTGCTGGTGGTTCTGCTACCTCTTCTACTCCCTTAGCATGATCGTCTCAAAGATGTCCATCGGATTCTTCCTCTTGCGAATCACGACCCGAAGGCTCCACAGCTGGATCGTCTATATGGCCATGATGTTCACAGTCCTGGCTGGAATCGTCTTCTTCTTCGTGACGCTTTTCCAGTGCCATCCGATCTCGTTTTTTTGGAACAAGAGCCAGCCGGGAAGCTGCATCGATGTCAACATTGTCATTGCCTTGGCATACTTGTACAGTGCCTTCAGTGTCATATCCGATTTGACATTTGCCATTCTCCCAGCCTTTCTGGTTTGGAATCTCCAAATGCGGAAGAAGACGAAGTTCGCTTTGATTCCATTGTTGATCATGGGCTGCGTGTGAGTACAGAACATTCCATTGGCAGAGTGAACGAACCTGACCATTCCGCCAGTGCTAGCTCAGCTGTCTTGGTTCGCTTCGGATACCTCATGGGCCTCAAAGATGCCGACTTCCTATGTGAGTAAATCATCCCAAGCCATCTCATCTCTTTACAGAAACAATCAATTGACTATAATCCAGGGTCCACCCTCGACATCGCCATCTGGTCATCCGTAGAACAAGGCCTTGCAATCACCGCTGGCAGCCTCGCGACGCTTCGCCCGCTTCTCAAAGCCATCGGCTTCAAGCTAGGAATGTCCTCAGACCCATACTCGCATCGTGTCACCGACGACGCAGCTCGTCGACCGTCGGCCTTCGCTACCACAACATTTGCCAAGTCCAGCAGCGGTCCGCCGCAGTCAGGCCACGAGGATGTCTACAACATGTCTTACTTCCCCTGCAAATGCTGCGGCACCTTCAAGTGTCAAAAGAGGCAAAGTGAGGCGACTTCGGGAAAGAGGTCGAGTATGGGATTCTCAGCGAGAGCAAGCAAAGGTAATGCCAGTGCCTTGTCACACATCAAGAGCGTTAGCGAGAATGGCAGTGAGGAAGAGTTGACATATGGAGGGAGGTCAACGAGGGAAGCTTCGCATGACAATGAGAGAGTGGTGCCGCAAAGCTTCCTCATTATCGATGAGCAGAAAGACTCGAGAGTTTGAAATAACCAACCTGACGCTCACAAATGCTGAAGTCACAATACCATGTTCAAGTACCTTGGTAATAACAATGAGCCCGGCCACAGGACTGTGCCAGTGCTAATTTTCAAGTCTGCTAGTATCCACCAGCGATCGCGTAAGTGATGATTTCCTCCAGCCTGGTCGTAGTCGACTGTATGTTCAGTGAAATGAGCCATTTTCTCCGCCGCAGTTGATTGGTCGTTCGGGCTCGAGTGATGCAAGTTCCAACAATCAATTGCATAGGGCCGCAGTTGCTAGGCCTATCGTGGTGGAAACGCATAAGCCCGTTGGTCATGGGAGAAAATCGCTCGCATTGACAGATACAATCAAGTTTGCCGCATTCATCAGAGGGTGATATTTCTCTACGAGTACTGTGACCAGGCGCGAGTGACCAGACAGAAGGCTGTACAGTCTGCGAAGTACACGTTACCAGCCTGCTCACGCGTGGGTGTGGTAGCATGGCACCTTCAGCAATGCATGTATGTTGACTCATCCCCCGAAACGGAAGATCGAAACTCAGCCTGCTCAGCCACACATGACTTTCATTTCCGCGCTGATGAACGACCATTCCTTGTCTGCTGCCCCACGTTTGAAGACAGACAATATCATGTCTGGGAACTTTCCGAAGGTGCCTCATGGATACGCCACCGGGATGGACGCTGGGTTCAGAGCAATTTGCAATGGCAAACAAAGCCATGGTTCAGAATATCGTAAGGCTATGTCCTTTCCTGTATCGTAATGATCATTGACTCACCAGAAGTTGCAACTAGAACCTGCGAACTCCGATTCTCGGCCAACTAAGAAGGCTCGCAGCGCTGAGAAGCTCGAGAATCTTGGAGACGAAAATGGAATTTCCCTGGAGCAATACAAAGTGGGCTGGGTGTGCGCTCTACCGTTGGAAATGGCCGCTGCGAGGGGAATGCTCGACCAAGTTCATCCGAACTTCTCGCGCCAACCCAGCCGACCACAACAGCTATATTTTAGGCCAGGTTCAGGGTCACAACGTAATTATTACTTGCCTGCCTGCAGGTATATGTAGATTAAGTCCTGCTACTATCGTCGCTAAGGACATATTACGGACATTTAAATCTATCCGGATCGGGCTAATAGTAGGAGTTAGAGGCGGTACACCGTCGCGAGCCCATGATATTAGACTGGGCGACGTCGTAGTTAGCCAACCTACTAGAACCGTTAGAGGTATTATTCAGTACGACTGAGGAAAAGTTATAAACTAGGGAGAATTCTAGCGTACTAGAGCTCTTAATACACTACCTTAGGTTTTCTTAGTAGCCCTAAGCCGTCTTAAGGCCGACTATTTAATCTAGGACAGCTAAATACCCTAGTTCTTATCCGAGCTTATTAATAAAGCTCCCAAGAAGCTAATGAAGATATTTGCTTATTGGGAATTAGTGACGATTATCTTTTTAAAGTAAAGTATAAATATGTTAACCAAGATTCTAGATACGATAACTATGATCATTTATATATAATACAACGAAACGCTCGAGATAATACCGACCTAGTCATTCACTATAGGAATATTACGTCTGGTAACTAGATTATTAAGCATGGAAAGACATGCGAAACTATAAGGAGGAAGTTAGATATACTTTGCTTTGAGACAGAAGCGGCGGGTCTATAAGACTTTCCCTATTTCGTAATCCACGGCATCTATGATTATTCAGACTCTCACAAAAGCGAACTATGGCAGGAATATGCGGCCGCTACGTCAGCGGCATTGGCGAAAGAGCTTCTTTCGATTGTACTGCCAAACCGGGTCCTGCAGGAGAAAGCCGTGCCACAGATGGTTTCTGGTGAGTATATGTAGTTCAAATTTCTGTCAAATGGTGTACCCGCCATTTCAGTACTACAGGGCTGTTTAAATATGGTGTATCAACCGTCTGACTTCTCTGCCTCTGAAGTATCAAGCTAACGAGGTTCACCCAGACCCTCAGCTCCGGGAACTAGTGCATACCACAAACAACGCCTATTAGAACAAACACAAAAGCAAGAAGTAAGATCCGAGACCCAGAAACACCTTGAGTGCCACCGAGCCTTCAAGACATCCACGTACGAAAAGCTTTAAGAACATCAATCCCAACAGAGTCCCGGGAATCTGCAATTGGGTATTGAAGCATAATCGATACAAGAGATGGAAGCAGAGCACTCATAACGACTTGCTGTGGATCTCCGCAGAACCAGACTGCGGATAGTCTGTTCTATCTCGATTTCTTATCGAAGAGGACTTTGAATATACCAACAACCATGCCGTATGCTACTTCTTCCTTAAAGATAACGAAGAACAGAATAGTCTCGCAACGGCGTTATGTGCCCTGATTCATCAGCTCTTCTTCAGTCGGCCATTTCTCATTCATTATGCCATGGACGACTTCAAGAAGAATACAAAACAGATTCAGCAAGAAACAGACAAGCTATGGCGTATATTCACGACTCGACAGATCGTGAAGCAGGTAACATCACTTAATACATTATAGATGCTCTCGACGAATATACGAATAAAGATCGCCAGAGATTCATCCATTCTCTTACAAGATTTTACACCTAAGGATCCAATAGCACTCGAAACTTTCACGTAAAGTTCCTGATTACGAGTCGGCCTTATCAAGAAATCGAATCAGAGTTTAACAACATACTAGAGCCGCACTCCATTCGACTAGCGGGCAAAGACAGCAATACGGATATCAGTCAGGAAATCAACTTTATAAATAAAGTCAGAGTCAAGCAAGTCGGCCGCAAACTCAACATGCGCTCTAAAGTACAATAAGTGTTACAAGAGAAGCTTATGGCAGTACCACATTCAACCTACCTCTAGCTCCACCTCGTGATGGATAAGGTGGAACACAGCCTCAGGAAAACTACGCAAGCAGTTATCCAAAAGAATACCAGCTCTCTTCCTACCACCGTTGAAGATGCATGTGAGAAAATTTTGGGCAGGTTGAAGGAAAGCCAGCGAGCAGATGCTGAAATTCTGCTTCATCTCGTCGTGGGTGCCCGACGACCTCTAACCCTCTCGGAAATGAATGTGGCATTCCAACTAGCTACAGATGCCCCAAATATCCAAGGGCATGATGATCTTGAGCTCCACGAAGAGCGTCTGAAGTCGGAAATCCGCCGAATTTGTGGACTGTTCGTCTTTGTCAATGATGGACGAGTTTATCTGTTACACCAGATAGCTAAGGAGTTCCTCATCGCAAAAAGAGGGCCCTGTGCTTCAGTCAGCTAGCGGAAAGGTTCCCTTTGCGGACAGCGTTCACAATCGATCATGACGCAAGTCTGTGTTCAATATCTTCTTTTTAGGGACTTCCAGGCGAGAGACAACATTTTCGAGCAATACCTGCCTGAAATTAGCGCAAAGAACTATCCACTCATCAACTATGCTTCGAAGCACTGGCCTGCCTATGCGCGCGGCGTGGACCCCGGAGACGAGGTCACGCAGAACCTCATTTATGAGTTATATAACTCACACGAACCCGATTCTACATTTTGGTGGCGAATTAAGGCACATTACGCATCTGGAAGACGGGACGACTCGAAGAAGTATGCTGGTTTTCAAAAAGTACATGTCGCTGCGCTACACGCACATTCACTATTGCTATCAAAGTTGCTGCTCAGAGACATGGCTGGCTAGCTTAGAGGCCAAAGACGCATGTGGCCGCACACCGCTGTTCATCGCATGCGAGAGCGGCCAATCAGAGATAGTTCGGATGCTCCTCAAAGAGGGTGCGGACGTTGACTCAAGAGCTAGCGGTTGCCCTCATTACACCAAACCTCTCCAGGTTGCATCACGGGGAGGCCACAGCGATATTGCCCAAATGCTCCTCGACAAGGGCGCTGATATCAACGAAAAAGATAGGGGCGACGATGGTCACGCCCTTATAGCTGCGGTGTGTAGAGACTCCATTGAAACTGTTCAAATGCTTCTCGATAATGGTGCTGATGTCAACGCACAAGGTGGCCTTAATGGTAAGGCCTTTCGGGCTGCATCTTTTAAGGGCCACACACAAATTATGCAGATGCTACTCGTTAAGTGTGCGGATTCTGGTATGTAGGATGATAGGCATCTCTAGAACAGCCTATCAGATCAGTACCTGATCAGGACAGCGCAATACGATTGTTCAGATGGTTTCTTATGGGGACTGGACGAATGTCGAGATCGAAAGATGCAGCTCTTCACTTCCGATATTAGATCATAACAAGGACACGCTATCCTGTTTGTATAATAGAAGAGCTTCTACTGTTCACTACTAACGACTTTAACGTGCTTGAGTGAGTGAGTGAAAGTGAAGCTGTGCACTACCAAGACGGACCCTTCATCGCGGCAACGAATGCATCAAATGTGGACTGGCTAGAGGCTAGATGAGCTGAATGTGAAAGGAGATTCAGGCTAACAGCATGTGTCGCGCATGAATACCTACCAGGTAGACCAGCCTCAGTAAAGGGTCTTGCAGCTTAATGAAGCATGACTGAATCGGGTTCACCCCGTCGCTGGTGGCCACGGGTCTGCTAGTCCCAAATTTCATGGCTGATAGGTGGGCTTCTTGATGCGTGATTGAAGACGTGATACCCCTCACGATCGCGGGGTAATGGCGGGGTCGGCACGCTCCCGACTCGCGCTTCTTGAACAGCTCAGAGGCTTCACTTCTCAACTCCAAAAAGAACACAGACATGTGAGATTTAGTCGAGCACTTCCGCGTTAAGAAGCGAGGAGACTTATGAGGAAATTGACAATCCGTCGTTTGTTAATCGTGGCTTGTGGCAATTAAGGGAGCACCGATATCTTGGTCTTTACTGCTCGATCAACAGATGTGATGGATGTTCATGTGTATGTCATCCGTGTACATGCGGGCACAGTGCTTGGCCTCAAAGTGAGCCTAGATGGATGCCATGTGCCCAGACGATGGAGATCCCCTCAATCATTCAGAGTTGAGGTTTCAACGTGTCGCGTAAGGTTGTGGAATAAGAAAGTCTGCAGGATCGCGACTCGACTAACTTAGGTAAGCTGCGCTACAGCGTGCTAACCCCTGCTGTGATATGATTGACTCTGATCTTTCGATACTAACATGAACGCGCTTGCAATGCCCTTGACTCACTCATAACGCGTCAAGAAAGTGAAAACATCAAAACCTTACTCACAAACACATAATCAAACGCCCCGACATATAACAAAGATAAAAAATGCCTGCAGTAGATCTAGCCAGGCTCCCGCTAGGCGAGCAACTCACCCTCGTCCGCCAAGTCCTCGAAACAAATGAAACCCTCCTCAAAGTCCTCTCCCTCGCCACAACCCTAAACCTCCCAAATTGGTACCTCGCAGGCGGCGCCGTCTCCCAAACAATCTGGAACTACGCTTCCTCGCTCCCGCCCACAACAGGCATCTCAGACTACGACCTCGTCTACCACGACGACTCAGACCTCTCCTACGAGGCCGAAGATGCCGTGATTTGTCGCGGGCGTGAGCTGTTCGCGGGCATCCCCGGCCAAGGGGTGGAGATCCGGAACCAGGCGCGGGTGCACCTGTGGTATGAGGAGAAGTTCGGGGCGCCGTGTCCGGCGCACGAGTCGACTGAGGCCGGGATCGATACGTGGATCACGACGAGCGCGATGATTGGGGTGCGCGTTGAGGGGGATGGGGCGTGGAGGGTATATGCGCCGAGGGGGTTGTCTGAGCTTTTTGCCATGATTGTGAGGCCAAATCCGATCGTTGGGGTGCAGGAGGCGTATGAGACCAAGGTGAAGAGGTGGATAGGAATTTGGAAGGATTTGAAGGTGATGCCGTGGACGGAGAGTGAGACGCCTATGAGGTTTAACGAATTCGACAAGGTCGAGGAGAGGGGAATTGAGACGGCGTAGGTCTTGGCTTTGCTTGAAGCGATGAGCTGATTGAGCGTTTTTACTCGCGTACTGCTGTATTATTATTCCTCCGTCTCTAAAAGTTAGAAGCCACTCCGATCGACAATCATCTCTCCCAGCATCTTCATAACACCGTCCCTCGCCTTCCTGGCGTATTGTGGCAGATCGTCCCCATACTTCTCCTCAAACTTCCCGTCAAATACTTCGACAGACAACCATCCTCTGAAGCCAGTGCTCATGACAGCCTCCAGGAATGGCGAGATGGGCAGATACCCGCCATCGAACGGTAGCGGTCTATGATCGTGGCTCCAACGCCCCCTAGGTCTTAACCCACTCTGATCAGGCTCTTTGCTCAAAGGCGGGGAGATCTTGTATGCATCACTGATCTGTAGAAAGTAGATCTTCTCCGGCGGAACCGTCTTAGCCAATTCCTGTAGCGAGATCTCATACGACATCGTGAGATCACTCTCATCAACGCCACCCGTCTCAATGCGCCCAGATTCAGTGGTCGGATCACCCCATTCCCCGCCTGCCGACTGGAAAGTATCCAGACAGAGTCCCAAATTAGGCCGATTAGCAAGCTGCACAATCTTCCACGCATCCTTCCATGAAGGCGCATGCGTAGCCCAGCACCAATTCTCATAGGCGATCTTAAACCCCCTCGTCGCAAGAAGATCCGCTAGTTCCGCAAGATCGGCGACAAGGTCTCCGATTGACGACGAGATATCCGGAGAATCCGACGATCCGACCTGTAGCATATCCGTCCCCACGGCGCTCATGATCTCCATCCAGCCCCTCGCGCGCTCAAACGCCTCTTCTCGCTGCTTACTACCCTTCGGCCAGCCTTCAAAATTCGCAAAGGGCTGTAGGACCATGATTTGGAGGTTTAGCTGCGCGCATAAGTCGCGGACGAGCGTGCCGGCATCGCAGAGGGAGCGGTAGTCGTCGGCTGCAATGTCGCCCTTGTTGAGGTGTCGTGTGGCGAAGGATTGGAGGTCTGGGAAGGAGAGTTCGATGCCGTTGAAGTCGGCGGCGGATATTGCTGCCAACTTATCTTCAAGGGTGTGTCGGGGGAGGCCGATGGAGCAGGAGGCGAAGGAGATTGGGTTGTTGACAGGAGATGTGATCTTGGACATTTTGGGCGAGTAGTGATGTCTCCTAGGTCCTGGTGATGTTGACTCGAGATATTGATCGATATCGTTTGTACAGGAGTTGTTTGTCAATTGAGCGATCGAGGCTCGAAGGTAAGGTTAAGGCTGCGTTTGTTGATGGCGCGGATACAATCCGATGATGTCAGTGCTGTGATGTGATGTCAAAGACATGTCACTGTACCACTTCGTCCAATCTCCACCTAGCTCCAATCACCTAGCTTCAGTCGCGACTCGAGAAGTAGGGGAACGGAGGGATGATGTATCGCAATCTATTGGCATGGTGTTCATGCTCTAACTTTTACCCCTCTAATGAAACAAGACGCCGGTTCTGTTGATGATCTGACCTGCGTGAAAAAACAGGCAACCTACTAGTCAATCTTCGGCTGCCCGTTCTTCAAAACTTCGGCCCTCTTGACTGACTGAATCAGACCTATTCCCACCGCGGCACTCGCGCCGTCATCAATCTGTGTCGTCCAGAACGACTCCTGTCCCATCGCCCGAATCGACTTGCGCCTCTCGCGCTCAGCGACAGACAGCATCAGCCCAGCCTGCTTGTTGGCCTCCATCTCCTCAAGATGCTTCACGCGTGTCGCATACCGCTGGTGTCGCTGCTTACGAATCTGCTCAGACCCTATGCTCTCCAGGCAGAAGCGGACGACCGATCGTAGGCCGAGGAAGACATGCTCGCTGATGAAAATGGTGATGGGCAACGCCCACCACGCTCCGCCACCGATGCTATTTGCGCCGAAGAGGTGTACGATGGCGCCGGTCGAGAGACTGCCAGCCCAGGTGAGGAAGTCGAGAGAGTTAATCCACGGGCCGATGCCGTCGGTGCGTACGGGGGGTGGGCGCCGATGTTCCATGCAGATTTTAAGGAAGTCGGTGCGTAGCTCGACGATGTTGTTGATTAGAAAGCCGATTGGGATGAGGGGCCAGACGGGGGAGAAGAGGGCGAGGTAACCGAACTGGAGGACGATCTCGGCGATGTCGTCCTGGACATTGTACTTTTCCAAGGTAGCCTGGTTTCGTGCGCTGCGGAGGAACCTAGCTTCCTCGGGGGCGTCCTTGACGATGGACATGAGCATCGTGTCTTTGGAGTGTGACCGCTTGTACTCGCGGTAGATGCCTTGCGCCTTGTGCTTGAGAACTGGCATGATGTTTTCGTCGAAGAAGCCTGAGATCTGGCCCGTGACAACTAGAGCGATGACCTCGTCGCGGAGCCTGTCAGAGTCGACATGGAAGCTGAGGTCGTCATCCATGTACTTTTGGCCAATGGCACCAAGGAAGCCCTTGGTCATGCCCTCGAGCCAGGGGACAAAGGTGTCGCCAAAGGGGACATAGATGAAGGCTGTGATGAGAATCGGAAGGTAGTTTGTGATGATGTTGAGGACGAAGATCTTCTGCGTGAGGGACATTTCGTGGTAATCGGCCGTTCGGTGGTTTTCGTAGTTCGTGAGCATCGTGGCGACTTCTTCAAGGCCGCTGCTGATGTATGGCAGGGCAACAGCGAGCAAGCAAGTCGGAACGTATTCCTGCCTATGGTGAGCACATCTTCTAGGCACCAAAGAGTCATTTCAGGGACTTACAATCATGCTCTTGTAAGGACCATCGTAGCCTTCTGAAATAAGCACCTCAATAGCAAACACAGCGATGATGATTGCACCCAGTGCCAGAGCCGAAATCAAGACAAAGGGAATTTGGAGCAGCTGGCGGGAGACCTGCTTCCACTTGGGAAAGTAATGCTTCTCCTGGCCGGCTTCGTCCTTGATAATCTTGTCGTACTTGAACTGCGGCCTGTTGACCTTGACCTTGCCGATTCCTTGCACGTTCCATCGGATGCTGAGGTCGACTTCCTGGATCTTCCAGTACTCTAGAAAGATGGTGCACCAGACGCAGGTCGCGATGGCGTAGGTGAGGGAGTACTTTGAAAAGTACAACCATGCAATGACACCGGTGATTGCGGGGAAGGTGAGGAAGAGAAGGTAGGTCTGGATGAAGGCGAAGTAGAATGCGACCTATGCGAATGTTACTAGACGGCATGGGGAAGGGGGTAGGATGACGGAACTCACCTTGGTTCCCCAGAGGTCGCGGATGGAATCAATGTCGTCCGGCGTCAGGAACAGCCGTTTGCTGAGATGCTTCATGAGGGATTGGTTTGTCTCCTCATTGTGAAGAGGGAAGATGGCCTTGACATTCTTCCACTTGCCCGTCTCAGGGGTGATTCCAGCGCCACCGAGAGACTTGGGCCAGTTGACGAGATGGTAAACCGAGAGGATGTCCTCGGCTTCAAAAGCACCATCGACAACGGTGGTCTTTGTGCCGCCGGGGTGTTCGGGAATGATGCCATAGAGCCAGTCCTTCACTCTATGGGGATGTCAGCCGAGGCTTTCAGCAGACTATAATGATGGTTGGTCCAACTGACCTTGACTTGTAGACGGTGTTTCCAAGAAGCTCTCGAGGAGCCTTGACAAAGATGAGAAGGGTCTGATCGTAGCCGGCCCTTACTTCCGTCTGGAGACCAGCAGACTCGAGTTCATTAAGGAGGGTGGTGAGCTCCTTGACGGAGGTCTCAGAATCTGGGGCACAGTCAGTCGGCCAGCCCCATTCCAACGACAATTCCCGATCATGAATAGAAAAAGAATGAGAATCTGACATACCGACTTCGCTGAAGTCGTAGGCGACAACATATTTGTCGTTGTAAGACTGCGGCTTGTGGGGAAGCTTTGCCAAGGGGTCTGTCACCCCTAGTTTCTCCATTATGCCCATCGTCCTTCTAGAAGACCTCGCGGAGCGCGAGGGGGGGAAGGCGTGGTTATGTAGGGTAGAAGGGACAAGAATGGAAGCTCGGCACCGCCGACGTGAAGAACGTCTCCAGAGCTCCACGCGCTGGGGCGGGACAAATTTGAACAAATGGAACAAATCGAGGAACCGAAGTTGATGAACCAGAGGGGCCCCCTCCGTAGTTCGCCAAGGAGAATAGAATGAGAAGCGGTGGGATGGGCAAAAGATTCGGAGAAGAGACCCAGTTTAGGTGTGACCCAGAACGTTGGATCCCACAGATCCGTCCGAAGGGCTGAAGTAGTGTGGTAGGGCCGAGAGTGACATCCCAGACGACCAACCAGTGAATACCTCTTTTGTCCAGTCCTTCACCTTGGTGTGGTGTGTAATGGGTGTGGTGGTGTGTATGACGTGTGACGTGTGGCAATGACAACCGCCGCACGTAGGTCGAGACTCGGGCCACAAGGAGATGAAGTGAAAAGAAAGAACAGATTTGCCGGAGATCGAAACTTCAGCCCTGGGCGGAACAAGAGTAAGACGGACGACGGAACATACGGCCAGGGCCCAGGGGCAAGAAAGAGAAGGGGAAATTGTGGCCCTGGCTCCAGATTTCAGCCCCTTTCAAACTCAACCACTTTGGAAGATTCGCCCTGCCAGGCCAGGCTTCCCTGGGCTCCCCAGCAGAGGCTTCTCTCGCCTGGAACATCGGCAGCCCATGCGTCCCGCGATGTCTCTCTTTGGCTGACGCTGAACCGCCAAAAGACCAGTAACGCGTCAGCGGCCCCGCTCGCCCAGAGTTAACGCTGCCGCAGAGCCGCGAGCAGGGGAGTCGGAGCTCTTGGGTCCTGCTTTGCACTGATGCAGTAAGGTGGCTGACTTTTACCTTTGGAAGATCCCCAGTCCGGCATTTCGGCTCATGCTTGGGACCTACTTACGTAAGGGTGGCTCCAAGGTCACGTGTAGTGTGGACTGAATCAGATATAAATAGGATGGACCGGATATGGATGTAGGATATTCCGAGATAAGGCACGGCGAAGGTTACGGAGCCCGGGCCCGAAGTGTCTCTTCCCTTTCCATCCATCCCTCCTACGGATACATACGTTCCCCTCTATCGTCATTACCTCTCGGGAATGAGCCAATGTCAACTTGAGTGCAGCTTAACTATGTGATTCTGGAAGAGATACCAAGCGAGGACAACAGGTAGGGACATACGCCATGGGGCGGCCCGCAAGGAAGGACAATAACCGGACTGTCGGGGTGGTCTTGAGGACCTATCATGACCTTCAACATCAAATGTTTACAGCCAAGAGCTTCGAAGCTACCTCACGTCAGGTCACAGCTATGGATAGCTGCATATCAGAAGCTGGCGGCGGATTTTGCGGACTTAGAAAGCTTCTTTTGCATGAAATCAAAGATGCCATTTCAATTGAGCCAATCAGACAGCGCATAGATTGCGGACTTAGGGGAGCTTTTCTTGTTTTCGGAATCGGCCTAACCCCTGACCGAGCCAAGCTCAGCTTTTGATAAGGAGCTTGAATTTCTCAACGACATTGTCCGACTCAAAATATCAACCTCTTGTCCACTCTCGCATCACAGAAAACCATGGCCACCCGATCATTAGTCGTCGGAGGAACTGGTGGTATTGGCTACGCCATTGCCTGCCGCCTGGCCGCTGCCTCGGCGTCCTCACAAGTGACCATCAGCGGCCGCACCGAGCCCAAGGACACCCCCCATCCCAACATCAAGTTCCGCGCCTTGGACGCATCTTCCATGCGCTCCATCAAGAAATACACAGCTGAATACAAATCACTCCAAGACCCGCAACTCGACCTACTCGTCCTCACGCAGGGCATCCTTACCATGGCAGGCCGGACCGAGACGTCCGAGGGAATCGACCGCAAGATGGCCCTTCACTACTATGGCAGGCAGCTTCTCATCCGCGAACTGAGCCCCATTCTAAAGGACGACGCCAAAGTTCTCATCGTCCTCGACAGCACCCGCGGAAGCCCGACAAAGCTGATTTGGGACGATTTGGACCTGAAGAAGAACTTTAGCCTACAGAACGCAGCGAACCATTGCTTGTCCATGACGGACGCAATGATTCAGGCGTATGCGGCTGAGAACAAGGCCAAGAAGCAACACTTTATCCACGCATACCCGGGACTTGTGCAGACCAACATCTTCCACACCATGCCGTGGTATCTCCGGGTTGGGACAAAACTACTGACGAATGTGATGGGTGTACCGGCTGATACTTGCGCCGAGGGACTTCTGAAGGGAGTGAACGAGACCTCGGAGAAGGACGGTGCATCCTGGAGCTGTATCGATCAGAATGGTAAGATGGTTGGCAACAAGGCTATTTTCACTGAGGAGGATCTGCAAAAGGTCAAAGACCACACCTGGAAGACGATTGATGAGGCGCTTGCAATGCCCAGCGAGTAAAGTGAGGGTAGCTGGCGTGCACTTGTAAGATTCGAGTTTGACCTGTATTTTCGATACCAAAGAATTAAGAGCTCACTTTGCGGCTCACCAGAACTCAAGCCAGGGACGAAATCGTCATCGTTTGTGAGATCTCAATCCACACTACTTACCTCTCATCAAATACCGCGTGGACGGGTGTTAGATTTGCCATCCCCCAAACCCGGGGCTCGATCCCCACTGACCCGAAAAATCGTATGGCTGAGCCCGGTGAATAGGATGATTGCTGGGAGAACAACCCCAGCATCCCGGTAATTGTGCAAAATCTCTCATACATGAACTGTTAGGCACCAACAGGCAAACTAGCAGCCGAGGGAGCAAACAAGCAAACACAACGGCCAAAAGAAAGAAAAAAGTGGAGTCCAGAAAAGGAATCTGAAGCGGGCGGCACGACGGATCAGTATCCCGAGGAAAGGGGCAAACACCCTTGGTAGCAAACAAAGAGCAAAGTTTGCCCTTTACCAGGCGACTAGCGTCGGTGATGAGAACTTTCAGGGGCTGGTTTCCTTTTCCCCAGCATCACCACAAAATTCGCAATGGCGCGGTTTGGTAAGGAGTAGATTTTATGTGTTTTTCATCAAAGACCAGGATCGTCCCGTCACACTCTACCCATGTTGAGTGAAGTGTGTTGTTATTGCTTATCTCACCTTAGATCACGCCGCTAGAGTGGCAAACGATGAGGAACCCGACAGCTATGTGGCATACATAACCACTTCTTGGTGGCTCGATGTGGGCATCATGATTGACGTGCATTCAACATTCTGGTCGGCGCAAGTTTGTTCAGTTCATGGTCCCGGCTTGACGCTACGTTGAGCACAATACCATCTTCGAACAACGCCTTCCACTACATCAATGGACGGGAATAACTTCTGTCTCCCTTGCTTCGAACGTGGCGTCTTATGCCAGTCGCACCCGAAAGCCGGATCGAATGGCCCAACGCCGCCCCGTTCCGCGGCAGCATCGACAACGGGCGATATCGAAACGACCAACAGCCCGGCAACGAGCCGTGATATCCGCCGCAGCCCTGATCTGAGCTGTCGACAGTGTCAAAATCGCAAGCTCAGGTGTGACCGAAAGCAGCCTTGCGGCGGGTGTGTTCGTGCAGGTGTACGTTGCCGAAGTGCCCCACCTCAGTTATCCAAGAGAGATCATCTCAAAGTGCTACAATCAAGAATCGGTCAGTAAGCAACTTCTTTTTGCGGGATCAGAGGGCTCGATATATTGGAGTGACGCATTTCAGCGATTCTACTCAAGACACTGACAGGATGAGTGTATGTAGCAACTCTCGAACGGCGTCTTGCGAAAAGTGGGGGAAAGGGTTCTACCGAAGGGAGGAAAGGCCCAAGAAGAGACTACGAGTTTTCTTCAAGCTCAGACCCTGATGAATCCGGTGTTGGTAGTCCCCAGGGAACTTTGTCTGGTGTTACAGACTTCTTCGCGTCTCTCCCCGATGTGGACTTGACCAACCAGGGTCGTTCAGATATCCCGATTCAGACACCCGGACCAGTAGACTTCACTCCACTATCTATCATTGCCGAGGACACCTTCCAATATGCGGGCGCAGATCCGACTGCTATGATTGAGGGGCCTTCAGACTCGGCCTTTCGAGAAATAGAGCCGTTGATGAGGGCTGATCTGTGAGTACCTATCCCAGGAGACTTGCTGACACAGTAGCCTGGAAGGCATCTTGTCGCTGAACATGAGATACAGTAACCAACTCTACTTCGACCGAGTTCACTCATTCACACCTTTCTTACACCAATCCTCGTTCGTTCGGAAGTCGAAGGAAGTCGAGAAAGGGCCACCGCCAAACGACCGTTCTGCGTCAGACAGGATGAAACTTTCACATACATGTTTACATTATGCAATGTGGGCAATGGCGTCTTCGCTTTCGCCACAGTTCCAACACTTAAGCGACAACATGTATCGCGAAGCACTCGAACGGCTCAGGAGTCTGGACTATCTTGACAGTCCAGTGGAGAAAGAAGAGAGTCTATTGAAACAGACACAGGCGTGGATTCTCATATCATTGTATGAGCTGATGCAAGTTGGGTTCCATCGTGCATGGGTGAGTACAGGGCGAGCAATGCGCTTGGTACAACTCATGCGCCTAGGTAGTATAGATGCAGGCTGCGACAAAGCCTCAAGATTAGGTAAAGATGCAGAACTATTTGTCAAGAATGAGGAGAAGAGAAGGACTTTCTGGATGTCATTGTGTTTGGACACTATCATTTGCTTGGTCCATGATCTGCCTCGGACGTTCTCTGAATCTGAGGTATGTCCCCTTTCCCCATCTGTCATTCTTATGTGCACACTTCTTCTCAAATCTAATTGAAACTGCGGCGTCAATCATTTGGACTGACTATGGGTGTTTTCAGATCGATACTCGGCTTCCCTGTTCTGAAGACGCATTTCAAAGTCGAGCGCCAACTGTCTCTCCCTTTCTCTCAGAAGCAATAGAGTTACAGACACCGGCAAAGCAATCTCCGTTCATGGAGTTTATTCTCTCCATCTCATTTTCGGGAAAAATACAAGCTCATAGGAATCGATCAAAGGCTGGGCATGAGTGTGGTAATACGTCTGCTCAGTTTTGGGAGCGCCAAATATTTCTAGACTCAGTTGTCGCGCGTCAAATCTCCCGTCTGCAGAGCCTCCCCGTATCTCATCGAACCGGTTCTGTAACATTTCTTGCTAGGATAATCGCTCATGTGGCTTCATTGTCGTTGTTTGACGTAGCCGCAACAACACCCGATACCACTGCAGAGTACGATCATCTCGTCGTCGGCTTTGAGGAACGAGCTCTAGCCGCAGCTAAAGAGATCATGCGCCTATCAAATATTTTACTTTCCGACTTCAACCTTTGTCAGATTCACCCATTTACACCAGCGCCTCTTTATTTATGTCGGGAAGCCCTGGTCAGGTTTCAATCACGTGGTATGCCGTTGGAAGATGACATCAGGACTATGGATGAAGCGTTGGGAGAGTTCAAGACTGTAAATGGACTTTGCCAAGGTATCTCAAAGCTAGAACTGCCTCAATCTGGATATGAGGATGTCTTGGCGACGCCTGACTCCATAATGGACCTGTTAATCGAGGAACATGGTATGGGAGGCTAAAGAATCCGGGGATCAAATGAAAAATGGTGGATGTCAACATTGATCTTTCACGTCACATTCGCTTTGAGCTTGGCCGCTTACCTTACTTCAACCGTAGTGCGTCTAGCTTTCGGAGGCAATATACTACACGGCAAATTGCTAGTCATTAGAGTATATCACTAAGTTGAAGGCGGGCAGCATCAGCTGCCTTGAGATTTGTACATGGCATACTCGCATTGTTGAGGGGGAATTCTGGATGGACTTCAGATCTATCTCCATCCCTTCCGACCGAAAGTGTTGTGACGATGTTAATGGGCCACGAAGGCGGTACAAACGCCGAAATCCGTCGGAGAGGCCGTCATTCCCCTCATCAATGTTTGGATGAAGTCATCATCCGCCGGACAGGAAGACCGCGAACTCCGATGTTTCAGGCCGTGCACCTAACATGATTCAAAGGTTGACATCACATGTGCAATCAAATGAGTAAGCGCCTTCGACTGCAAAATGACCCCTAAAAAGGAGATTATACCTCCGCGGTGTTCCTCACTTCACACCTGTTGACCATTGACTATCACATTCTCCTAGAATATCAATCCAGCTAATTTGACCAATCTATAAAAAATAATGCCGAATACCAACGACAAGTTCGAGATTGCCATCGTCGGCGGTGGTATAGTAGGTCTCATCACGGCGTTAGGTTTGCTCGAGCGGAACATTCCTGTCAAGATATACGAACAGTCACGCTCCTTCCGCGAGATTGGTGCCGGAATTGGCTTCACCTCCAACGCCAGGCAGGCCATGGCTCTGCTGAGCCCTTCCATTGAGAAAGCTGTTGACGCTGTTGCCACGCACAACGGCGAGAATGAAAACGAGCCCGAGGAGTTCCTCCGATTTAATGATGGATACAACTGGGACGAAGCCCACCCTGAAAAAGATGACATGCCACTATATAATCTTGACATCGGACACGAGGGTTTCATTGGGTGTCATCGCGCCCATCTCCTAGACGAGCTGGTCAAGTTTATTCCCGAAGATGTGGTCGAATTCCGTAAGAGATTGGTGAATGTGACCGATCAAGAAGAGGGAGAGAAGGTGCTCTTGCACTTCCAGGACGGCACCACCTCTAGCGCCGATGCAGGTAAGTCTTGCCAGTCATTGATGTCAGATTTGAATACTATTCCACATATCTAGTGTCCTTGTTGCTGATGCTTACAAGTTATTGGATGCGACGGCATCAAGTCCAAAGTCCGACAGTTGGTTCTTGGACCAGACAGTCCCGCCGCATACCCTCATTCCAGCCACAAAGTTGCCTACCGGGCTTTGATACCCATGGATCGTGCAGTAGCCGCCATTGGAAGCTTCAAAGCTTTCAACGAGCATTGTCACACTGGGCCGCGAGCTCATGTCCTGCATTTCCCGTTGGCAGCTGGTACTATCCTCAACTTCGTGGCATTCGCAGATGATACCACGGACTGGGACAGTATGGGCGAGGGAGTCGCCAAAATGACCAGTCTCACCTCGAGGAAAGAAGTTGTTGCAGTATTCAAGGACTGGGGCCCCACGGTCAAGAATCTCATCAACTTGCTGCCAGATGAGGTTACCAAATGGGCCATCTTCGATACTTACGACTATCCTGCTCCAACTTTCGTCAAAGGGAGGCTTTGTCTTGCGGGGGATGCCGCTCATGCCTCCACTCCTCATCACGGAGCTGGCGCGGGTATGGGCGTCGAAGATGCCCTCGCTTTGGCCACTCTTCTCCACAAGGGCACGAAAATACTGCAACATCTACCAAGTCCTAGGCAGGTGGACAAGAGCAACCTTCTAGAAGCCATGTTCCGGGCTTATGATATTGTTCGCCCGCCTCGTGGGAAGTGGTTGGTGAGGAGCAGCCGCGATGCCTGCGAGATTTACGAATGGAACCACCCAGACACTGTGTGTGACTGGGACAAGTGTCTCAAAGACCTCACTGAAAGATCACATAAGATCTGGGATTATGATATCGTGGGGATGATTAGCCAGTTGGAAAGTGAATTTGCGAACCAGGTCCAGTCGCGCCTGCAGCCTCAACGTGACGCTGACTTGTCGAAAGCTATTGCGCCTCTGTCAGTTGGGGATGTTGTTGTGGCATAGAAGTTTGATACAGGGAGCCAATTTTAAACAGCTAAGGAGACGTTGAAAATCTTCATCTCCCTCGATTCTACGGTCTGCGTCATACACCCGAATTGCACCGATTGTTCACAAGTAACGTACACCCGGAGTTCCTAATACCGGCAACTCACCCAGGTTACATGTAAGGATCAGAAAGTAGATATTACGTGATAAAGGGGAGGCAGAAAGCAACATGCCAAAATTGTTGAGGAAAGCCTGCCATAGTCAGCTCTGCGCTTATGACCCAGGCTGAAAATTTGTGAGAAGAAACATTCTGAGCTCTTCATGTCTTCAACTTATGTAATTTGCTCCGAGCTCGGGTCCTGGCCGTACTAGTAAGACGACATCAACGTTGGCAGTGAGCTCATTTAGCGGCCGAGACTAGGGCCGTGAGCCAACCAGACCCCAAATCCTTATGCTGCTTACTATGCACCAAAGACATGATCCAATTTTCTCATTGCTTTCAGAGTCTAGATTGGCGAATTCCTGGGACACTAGCCCCGTTGCGCCAGCCGAGGACCTGTTCACTAATCAGTAACGGTATGCCAATTCACAAGCTCCAGTTAGATACACACGATGCTGGTCTCGGGTTGTTACGAAGGGTCCAATGGTCTGGAAAAGGATCTTGAGAGAAAAAGAAGAAAAGTTGTAGTTCTCACAATCAAAAGTTGTGTATCGTGACTTTCAACTTTCAAAGTCAATGTTCGGGCCACGATTTCTCAACTCAACTTCATTGCAGACTCTTCTCATTGCTTCATCCCACCGCTAGATATCCCACCGGTATATTCCTTGTCACAAGAGATCAGTAATCCCTTAACAACCACAATACCCATAGGCCGAGGGGCATGGCAACCACAATTGAGGTAGCGCTTACACCGAAGAGATATGAATCATTGACAAGAGTCGGTCGTCCGCTCTTTTAACTTTGAAGTCTTCAGTATGAACAGCTGGTCAAGCCCACCTGCCATCCGAATTCCGGAAAGGTAATCAATGACACGGAGTTCAACACCGCCAGACGCCGATATCCCAATCCTCTCGACAGATCTTATCCCGATCCTGCCTGGTATATAGATTTACTTGTCCCAGGGCTGTGGCATTGGGTCGTAGATAGGCCAAGCATCCCCTCATCTCAAACACCCGCAGAAGTCTGCATAAGGCACCATCACCGCTACGAAATGAGCACAACAAGCCAAGCATCTTCCACTAAACCTACGGTGATGGACCGCCCAGAAGAAGATGTTGAAAAAAAGGCCGGCGAGGACAGCACCTCCTTCAAAGATGGTGACCAACAACGGCTTTCATGGGACGACCCTCGCGAATCAAGAAATCCCAAGAACTGGAGCTTTCCGTCAAAGCTCTTTCACACGGCGATTCCATGCTTCTTAGCATTTGAGATGTCGGTTTGACTCCAACTCCCACTTTGGTTGTTCTTGAATCTAACATGAGAGATCTCACAGCACATTCGCAACCTCAATAACAGTCCCCGCGACAAGTCTCATAATGCAAGAGTTCTCCGTCTCACGCACGAAGTCTATCCTCCCTTTGACGCTCTACACACTCGGCCTCGCCATCGGCCCCCTCTTCATCGCACCGTTTTCCGAAGTCATTGGTCGCAAGTGGATTTACGCTGGGTCCTGCACATTTCTCCTCGCGTTCCTCGGGGGTGCGTCGGCGGTAACTACCTTCTCTGGTCTCCTCGCCTGTCGCTTCATAGCCGGGACACTGGGATCAGCCGGTATCGCTGTCGGTGCCGGAACCATTGCAGACGTTTGGGAACTCGGCAAAGGGGGTGGCGCATCACTGTTGTATATTCTTGGCCCGTTTCTGGGGCCAACATTGGGGCCCTTGGCTGGTGCTTACACCTTAAACGACAGAGATAACAACTGGAGATGGACACAATATGTTCTCCTCATGGTTGGCGCGCCGATCTGGGTTGGCGCCATGTTGATGAAGGAGACATCAAAAGCCTGGATTCTGCGCAAAGAGTCGGGAGAAGAACCCATCACTCTCGTACGACTTGGCAGCATTGTGCGGACCGCGGTAATGAGACCGACGAAGATGCTGCTGACTGAGGTCATTGTTTCGTCGCTTGCCATCTACACAGCTTTCGCCTATGCCATGATCTTCAGCTATTTCGGCAGCTGTTCCTATGTCCTCCAGAAGTACTACGGATTTAATCTGAGGGAAGTTGGATTGAGCTTCTTCAGTATCATTATTGGATATTTCCTCGCTACATTCGTCTTTGCGTTTCTCGATGCGAAGTTCAGAGTACCCGCCATTCAGGCTGGCAAAGGATATCCAGAGCAGCGGCTGTATGCAGCGCTTGTTGGTAGCGTCGCTCTCCCTGTGGGATTGTTCTGGTATGCCTGGGAAGCACACCGTGGAGGTCACTGGGCTGCTTTGGTTGCGGCTGGCATCCCTTTTGGGCTTGGTGCTTTTTGTCTATTTGTGAGTTCTGAAACTCCTGATTTCGGTCGGAGACTTTGGCTAACTCACTCAAGTTGTCGGTTATCACCTACATGGTCGACTTTTATGGCCAGAAAGCCGCGGCATCCGGTGAGCTAATCTACCTCATTATGGAAGACCTCCTTTTTCGTTGAAAAGAATACTAATCTTTTTCTCTAGCCCTTGCCGCAAATGGCATTCTTCGATACACCTTGGGAGCCGTCTTTCCCCTGTTCACCATTCAGATGTATGAGAAATTGGGAGTGCACTGGGCTGGCAGCGTATTTGCATTCCTCTCACTGCCCCTGATACCCATCCCCTGGCTTCTTTTCAAGTACGGCGGGAAATTGAGACAAAGAAGCAAGTTTGTGACTGCTTAAGCTTCGGGCTTGGAAACTTTCGTGGTGACCGAGAGCCTTGGAGCAGACAGGGTAAGGTGGGCATTCAGAGCTTGCGCACACACTATTCATTTTGCGCCTGATTTGCATCCCATTTTCTGGTTTCGATTCTATCTTTTTGTGCTTTAGAAATGGTAGTGCGTGCATACATGAGGATGTAAACGTTGTTGCCACCATCACCGAGGTAGCTGCTTCTGGAAGAGACTAAGTAGACATTAGATGCATAGAAGTCTTGAAATGAGATTTGGGAAACCTGGGAAATTAGAAGGCTCAGGACTAGCAAATAGAGCAATTAATTATAGATGTCACAGCCTGAAGAGGTCAAAGAATAATGGCTGAATTGATGATCGTTTTGTTGGTCTTGTTGGGAAGTCTAGCTTTGCCCAAGTTTGAAGGGCCGGGCCCGCTGCTGCGGGCAAGTGTGGTATCAACCAACACACATGCACCTACCCAACCCGAGCCAGCGTCGTCTTACTCACAGAATGTACGGACATAACTAAAAGTCCCTAAAATGTACCTCGGTTACGGTAACATAGCCGGCATGGCAGGCAGGCATCTAGCCAGTGTCACGGATGTACACATGAGTACATGTGCACACAACCTTCACACGACACACAGCCTTATACGCAGGCTTGGTGTGGAGTCAAATCCGAAGGCGTCATGATACAGAATCCAAGTTAGACTAATAATTGCATTAGTGATCAGTGGAGCTATCGGCGCGACTCCAGAGCAGAGCATTGCCTTAATTTGCTAGAGTGACGGAAGAATGTGTACTGTGAGTCTTTGGAAAAAGACTTGCAATGGCTCAGAACACCCAACTATACTTTTCATGCCGCCAAAGCGGAAACCAACAGAAATCTGTATGCGCTGTCATAACATCTCTGGCGCTTATATGCAAGTACATGGGCGGGTAGCTATCTGGTTCATCGCAGCCTCGTTTGGGAAGGATCCGCACAGCCACCTCTGCCGGTGCAAAGGGAAATAGCCCGCATTCGGAGAGTCAGCTCAGAAGCAGGCTGGGGCAAAAATAGAAGATATCGGCTCCGCGTGATAAAAATGTTGGAGTTGAGAGGTGCTTTTTATTCACGAGGGTTTGAAGGCTCGCGGGTCTCAAAATAGGTCATTCTAAAGCACGACAAACGCACGATCGATTTGGACAGAGGATGCAAAATTTTAACATAAAAGGCGATGATTCTTCCATGAGAAAAGACTATTTTTCGGGCAAATGGGCCTGGATTTGCGACAGGACCAAACATCATTTGACTACGTGGCACAATCTACCAGTTGTACTACACGCAAGATGAGGGCCTGCATGTCCCTTTTCGCTTTTCTCTCCATGCTTTCGCTCTTAATGGGCGTTGCTCCAAATTATATTTCCCGTTCACCCAGGCCAGCACCTGCTCCAGTGCCGGGGATCTGGGACGATTTTCTGGACTTCCTCTCCGATGTTATTGATGTTTTGAGCGAGGCTGGGAAAGCCATATGGGTTGAGCTCGATGAAGCCGAGCAGAAGTTGCTCGAAGAGGACGATAGCCTCGTGATTGACGGATGCCACGTTGTGAGATGCGGAGTTGAGCTCGGCTTCACGTCTGCCAAGTGCCTGATTGACGTTGTGGGTACAAAGGGCATAGGCCAGATTGGCAAAAAGGAGAAGCTTGGCTGCTTATATGAGGTAAGTACCATTCTCTAAACTGCTCGTCTCCAAGAGTATCGTCCTACACGACGGATCCATCAGGATGCTAACTGTTCTCTCAAACAGGTCGCCAAGACGATCAATGATATTCAGAGTCATGAACTTTGCGATCACTGTTGGAACGTCATCGAGAACAACGTCCTGCCACAGTAAGACTATGAAGAACTGCCTGTGTGATGGATATTCAAGCTATGGTCCTGGGAAAAGATTTCAGAGCGGTGTGAAGGAATTTGGCCACGAGACCGTGACAGGTTGATGTAGACCTGGCGTCACGGAGATAGTAGGAAATGATCAGAGACTTCAAATTGTAATTTGGTGAATGTATTGTCCCATCGAGAGTGGTATTTGCTTGCATGGTTATGAAGAGGCCTCGAAATAATTAGATAGCTCACCACCGGTGTAGCTATATCCATTGGTGCTCATGCTGGGAATTGAAGTCGGAGCCTGCAGTCGAGTGTATATTGATGCTTGGATCATTAACCCTCCCACTACTTTGCCAGACTAACCTGGGCCCCTGACCCAGGGGGACGCCTCCTAGCCGGTGACAAGAATAGAATTGCCGGGACCCCCATGGGCTACCTTGTAGTGTATATGTGTTGACAATTTATGCAGCGTCGCTTGTTAAAAGGACGGTCGGTACCTGCCTGTTCAGCAAGGTACCTAAAGGTTGTGGGTAAGCAGAATATTAAACGTCTAGTTTCAAAGTGTCTATATGCCCGATCTATAGGGGCACGGAGTGAATACTACATGTGGCACAAGGAGAATCCTAATCACCCCCACCAGGTGAACACATGCATCATCTTGGGATCCAAATCCCTCCATTCCCATATGCCCGATCTCTCAACGTAGCCCCTTCCGTTCTCACACCAGCCAAATGAACCGGTATGCGATCTACCTGCTTTTGAACTCTCTCCCTCGTTTCAACGTATCGATCAGCCAGACTCATTTCGCTCCGCATGGTTCTCATCCGCTCCCGCGTCTCGATCGGGCACCAGTTGTCACGACTCAGACTAGCCACAGCAAGTAAGACATCCGCACCGTAGGCCTCGAGCGCAGCCTCGGAACCAGCAACAGGAGGCGCAGACACCCGCAACTGGCCCATGACAAGAACCTTGAGTTTCGTGTCGAGGAAGAGAGCGCCGCCAAATTCGTGGATCATATGTACCGTGGCGACGTTCTTGGCGGCTACCCGTGGTGTGGCGTACGGGGCAGGGCCGACGGTGATGATGCTCTCGTGCCAGTCTGTCGATATCGCTTCCAATCCAGAGCGCGGAACGACTCTTGCCCAGCCAAAGTAGACGCCGCGCATTCGCATCCTCACGTCTTCGGGTACGCCCTCAAGATTCGCTGTCGGGATACCAAGTTCCATGCCTCCCCTTCCTGTACCGCGAACAACTCTGCCGTCAAACTTGATTGGAAATGGGTCGGTAGGACCGGAGTCGGCACCGATGACTTCGGGAGGCGCCTCTTGGAAACCACCTTCACCAGATTGCCAGGCATCGTATCCTCCGCCTCTCGTGCTGGCATATTGCTCCTCGTATGCCGTAACATGCGTCTTGATACCGGACTTTTCTATGCCCGACTTGGCATATGCGATGTGAGCAGCATGCTTTGTGACAAACTTTGCTTGCGAGATCTTCTTCGTTCTAGACTGCACTACGGCGGCAGCTGGTCCGATGTACTTATTGACAACAGTCGTCGCGACGACAGAGCCCGCCTTGATCCCAAGCTCCAGTGGCATACTGGCAAAGCTTGCGCCACGGGTAACACTCATATCCGTTGACGTACTCGCGACGCGGAAGACGGGACTAGGGCAAAGAACTTTCCTCTTGCTCCCATCCCCGCCGCCTTCAGCGCATAGCACGAGCCGGAAGTACCCATCATCCGCAGCGGCAGGAATGCGCACGACGTGTGTCTCCCTCGGCACATGCTTCGCCAGATTCTTGGGCGCTTTCTTGAGAAACTTCTTCATATCGCGCTGGCAACCTCTTTCGTCGCCTTCGGCCATGGCTGCTGGCTTCCCCTGCGTGGAAGGTGTTACATCGAGCCATGATGTGTTTGCGCCGACGAGGGACTTCAAGTTCATGCCCATGTTCCCTGAGAAGCCCTTTTGCTGGAGCCATATTGTCCGCGTAGGTGGCAGAGGAGCGTCAGAGAAGACTGTGACGGTGACGGAGGTTGACGGGCCGCGGTACCATACAAGGGCGCCTGAATGGCGGAGGATGGAGTAGTGTTTGGTATATTCAAACGGATGACTTATCAGCCCACCCGCAAAATACTTTGTTTCGTCTAGAGCTGTCTGCCAGAAGGTCTTTTCTGTTGATTGGGAGTTTGTTAATGCGGTTTCTGATAAGGGGTAATTGGGAGACAAGGGGGGTCGATGTGCTAATGGGAATGTTTCTGCCGTTATAGGAGGGCCAGGGAAGAAATATCCAGGGCTAGATGGTGTTGGCGATGGAGAAGGGCGGTAGCCTGCCACTGGGAACGTCTGGGCTGATGAGGGGCCAGGAAAGGATGGTCCTTGAAGGGTCGGTGTAGGCGAAGCATTTTTATCTCCCACGAGTGAAGGTGGCGGTGATGGTCGATAAGTTGTATACTCCTTATGGGCAGCGACGGGAGGAATTGCGGGAGAAAAGTGTGATCCCGGGGTTGCCGGACCTGGTGATGGAATCCTGCTGGGTCCGAAATCTGGGGTAGGAGCAGCGAAAGCCAGACGCCCGTTGGCGTCGACTCCAGGGAACTCCTCATAGGCAGGCGGAGGATCGTAGATTGATGTTGCTACAGACTGCCGAATATTCGGCGTCGATCGGGCGGCGCGGAGAGGGCGCTGACGTTGGGGAAAAGGGTCAAAGTTTGGGGGCAGCGGAGGACCCGGCGGAGGGCCCGGCAGGGGTTTGCGCTTGAACGCAGTCTCCATGACGCTTCGGCCGGCGTTCCCGGTCACTCAGATCCTCCAGGCGTGATTGCGGCGGGGACGTATTGTTCCTCAAAGGTCTCTCACTCTTCGGCAGTCTGAGGCTTGGAACTCTGACCTCAAGTGACCGACAATGGAAAGGTGAAGCAGTAGAGTATTGCTGAGGCTACTCCTTTTCGAGACCTCGTATCCTGGGATTGCAAACCCCCTAAGATTGCGATGAATCTGGAAGTGTCTCATCACGTGTCGCCAAGCTGTTAAGTGTTGAGAAGAGCTCATGGGTCTATTGATGCTGTGTAGTCAGCAGCATTCCCTGCTGGGGTCAACTGGCCAAAGCGCCCATATCGCCTCAGTGAGGCTGATGCTGAAAGTTGAAACTGGGCAAGTGATGCGGGAAGATATGGCATAGATTCTCGGGTGGCCTTGATTGAGAATTGAAGGATGGATTTCCCGACCAAGACTAATCGTGTATAGTCCAAAGTCCGTTGAAGGGTTCGGGGGGGTTTCTGATAACCCGCACTTTCCGAAGGAACCTCCCCGATGAACCTTGAGTCTGTCTCTAAGTTAGGTGAAAGTCATTGTGCGCACAGCCCAATACGTAAGAAGAGAATTCGGTTGCCCACAAGCTCTGGGAACCTGACATGGTTTGCCTCCATGTGGGGCTTTTCAGCGGGCATTTCGCCCTTAGAACCAGGAAAGTTCGGTGGTCCACGATTGTCTCTCACGACTAACGGCGTCGGCTGTGCTCCAGGAAGAGTCACAATGCGAGCATGTAAACGTTCTTCAAAGTGTCGACATGTCAGCTGTTCAGCGCTGATGCCGCGAATTCTAGCGCATCAGCCTGTACGCCGCCTCAGCTGAACATAACTCTGTTGATGTGGCACAACCTTGCCGATTTAGTCACTTGTCAGCAACGTTGCCACAAACCGTGGCTCTGCAGCAATCCGGGCATCGGTGCCACGGAGGGGAATATTCGGGGCCGAAGACATCTCCAATTCCTGCCGGCGGAGAGTCTGCCATCTCTCCCAACCCCGCGCCGTGCCCTTGCATATGCACTCCGCGCTACGCCGGCAACACTCGTTCGGGGGCGCGAGTATTCGTAGGTACGTGACCCTGAAGATCATCAAGCTCCATGTGCGTCTGGCGGGCAAGGAGCTGTCATCTAAACGACTCGCGCCAACATCAGTGCAAGCCCGTCTCAAAACAGTTCTTGCCACTTTCACCCATCGTATTCCAGCATTCGCATTCGCACCCTCGCTCGTACCAACGCTACACTCAACAGCGTCCTCGCGTAGAACAAGTTAGGCGAGGCATACATTAGACCATGATCCGGGAGCCTCCAGCAGCCCGAAATCCGCGCCCTCATGGTCAGCGCCGTCAGATGTGTGTGGCCATGAAACGCCGTCCCACCATCCCAAATGCCGTTCTACGCTCAAGCCCCCAACAAACACTACTCCCCCGCCTCGACATTTCGCTGTGCAACGTCACTGGGGATCATCGGACGGGAAGCCGCACTGCTTCAATTGGCTGGAGGTTACACCGTTCATCCCCGGGGCGGGCTCGGCTCCGGTCGTAAACGTGTCTTTCGCGTCTTCGGCGAGCATGCACCCGGAAACAAGTTGTTCGTCTGCATTCGGGCAGATATAAGCTGCTGACCATCCCGCTAATATCATGGGAAAGTATTGGGCAGAAAGAGTTCACTTCCTGTCAGAACCAACTAGCCAACCATCGGGCAATTTGCTAACAACGCTACAACATTCACCATGATTATTCCACACGATATCTCAACTTTAGGTAACGTGCGGCTCGCAGTCGCTTTGCCAATCGTCCTCGCTGCTTTGGTGAGTCTTGGCGGAGTTGTTACATTGATGTTAGAAAGTCACATGTTGATCGGCGACACAGGGGGTTTTCCGTCTGATCTCAAGGGTGGTCTACAATATTTACTTCCACCCACTCAAAGACTACCCTGGCCCGAAGCTCCATGCCGCTACTCGGATCCCGCTCAGCCGAATGATCACCAGTGGTAAAGCTCACAAGAGACTGGCAGAGCTTCACAACAAATACGGACCAGTTGTTAGGCTCGGCCCAGACACGATTGACTGGGCCGATCCGCGCGCTTTCAAGGACTTGATGGGCCACAGCAAGGGTGGCGGTGGCATGGAGAACTACAAAGACCCCGTCAACGCCAGATACAAGCCTCACAGCATCATCAACTCTGGCCGCGAGGATCATGCACGTATTCGCCGCGTTCTGGCCCACGGATTCTCCGCCCAGGCTATGGTCGATCAGCAACCTCTCATCCAAACGCAGATCGACTTGTTAATTCGGCGACTTCATGAGAATTGCGAGGACGGAGGAAAGGCGCTGAACATGGTTTCCTGGTATAATTGGACAACCTTTGATATCATCGGAGATCTGGCTTTTGGTGAGCCATTTGGTTGTCTTGAGAATTCGGACTATCACCCTTGGGTGTCGATCATTTTCGACAACATCCATGCTGGTGTATGGCGGAATCAGTTCCAGAGGTATTGGATTACGCGTCCATTTGCCAAGTGGTTGATTCCGAAAGAATTGAAGAACAAGACAAAGTTCCACAATGATATGAGCCAGGAGAAGGTTCAACGTCGCATGGCACTGGGGGAATCAAGGCCCGACTTTGTCCAGTCTATGATGATGAAGGAAGGCCCCTTGGTAAGTCTGGCCCATAACCTCTGTTATATCGTGTTCCATACATCAGGGTAGCGAAACTGACAGAATTGTTGTTTAGGCAATGTCAAAACCGGAGATTGAGCAAACTGCAGATACTTTGATCATCGCCGGCTCAGAGACGACGGCATCAGTGCTTTCGGGAGTGACTTACTTCCTCACCATGCACCCCGGAGCCATGACCAAATTGACACAAGAAGTCCGCACTTCATTCAGCTCGGAGCAAGAAATTGACGTTCTCAGCGGTCAAAAACTCCGTTACATGCTCGCAGTACTCGACGAGAGTATGCGCGTCTACCCAGTCGTTCCAATGGGCCTCACTCGAGTTGTGAAGCCGGGTGGTGACTACATCTGCGAGAGATTCGTGCCTGCTGGTGTAAGTTTCTTCCGAGTCTACAGGTATTGTGTTGCTAATCAAGTCCAAACAGACGAGAGTGATGGTCTCTCAATGGCCCATGTACCACAACGAGAAGTATTTCGTAGAGCCCAACTCTTTCATCCCTGAAAGGTGGCTTGGAGATTCGCGCTTCGAGAATGATGATAGAGCGGCACTTCAGCCATTCTCTTTTGGTCCTCGAAACTGCATCGGCCGGAAGTACGTGAACCTAAATAATTTGTGGAACATGAAACAGTACTGACTTGATTCTCACAGTCTGGCCATGTCTGAGATGCGAGTCATCCTTGCAAGAGTCATTTGGAACTTCGATATGCAAATTGCGGACGACAGCAAGAACTGGACAGATCAACAGCTATTTGGCTTATGGAAAAAGGGTCCTCTCAACGTGAGATTAACACCTCGGAAGGCAGAGTGAGAGCTGGTCTCAAGGGGAATCTCAAACAACGCACCTTGCATCGCTTGCGGAAGCTTTTGTCCACGGGCTTACATACGGTTTTGGCTTCAAACGACGACAAGATTGAAAACACTTAAATACCTAGTGCATAATACCATTTTTCTTGTCTCTACAGCTTCGACTTGAACGCAAGCTTCAATTGATCTTCAGCCTTCTTAGTCTCTTTCTTCCACCACTCAATTCTGGCGTCGAGAACCTCTGAGAACGCTTCGAGCCACTTTGGGTCGAACTTTGGCAAAACTCTGCCTGTAGTCCCCTGCGCAGGCTCACCGGCGATTGCCCGCAATGCCTCAAAGTATTGCTCAAAGTCGGGTGCCAGAGTGAAGAAGGGAACGCCGTCGCCTTTGTACGCCAACCTGTCCTTTTCCCACTTTTCCTGCTCAAGTCGAGGGGGCAACTTCGCGCGGCCCGCAAAGACTCGTGCTGCTGCGACGGCCTGCCACTCGAAGACGCGAAAAGTAAAGCCGCCAGTTACCTACGTGTGAGTCAGTCACCAGTTCTCCAGACACGTAGTGCTGAAAGCTCACCATTCCAACGAATGCAAGGGTGGGATCATTGGTGTTGAAGACATGCTGGTAAAGTCCAGGAACTCGCCTGTTCTCCACCTTCTGCTTGGGCAAAAATGGGAAGCTAAAGTCATAACCCGTCGCAAAGACGACGGCATCGACACCATCCACGCTACTTCCGTCACTAAACGTGATATGTCCACTTTTAGGACAGAAATTGATGAGCTGTGGCTTGATGGCAATATCGGGGTGGGTGAAAGGCGCCCACCCGAATGCGGCCAGTGGTTCTCTGAGAGATGCAATGACTGGCTTTTGAGAGACCAGTCGAATGTCGTGTAGCGCATCAAATGCAGAAACAGAGCCTCCGACAATAATGACTTTCTGTGGAAAATTAGCTCCGACCTCGAAATGTCAAGTCAATGGTCGCTAGCATACCTTGTCCCGGAACTCTTCAGGGTCACGGAAATGCTTGCTGTGCTTAATTCTGCCGGGGAACTTTTCATCGAATTCGACAAGACCAGGGATATCGGGGATGTAAGGCAAGTAGAAATGACCTGATGCCGCAATCACCGCATCAAAGCTTTCTTGCCACCAGTAGTCCTTTGACTTTCCCGGCACCACCTTTCGCAGCGTGAGAACCCACTGGTCCCCTTTCTTTTCGGCAAGCTCAACCGTGGTGCTGAACTCGACCAACTTATCGTGGCCCCCACGAGTAAAGATTCCTTCCACCCATTCTCTAATAAGTTCTCGATGTCTGAATGGGGCGCCTGGGCCATATTGCGCCAGGGTCCGGTCGGACAAGATCTGGGGTATTGGCTCTTGCGTAAACGCCATGACTGCAGGTGTGATATTGCTGTGCAGCGTCTCATGAACACCAGTGTCTGAGTATCGGAATTGGTGAGAGTTATTCTTTTCAGATCTCGGCGTCTCTGCAGGAAAGCCTCCAGGGATCTCGATGGAGGCATTTGCACGTTGTTCGACTAAGGCGCGCAAGGACGGGATTCGGGGCGGCAGTTCTGGAGTAAAGACCCTGCAGACTCGTAGGTCAGATCTTGCTCGAATTCTCAATTGACATGAAGGTTAAGTCTTTCGATGCTTTACTCACCAGGTTCCTCCAGCCAGGTCGCGCCGTTCGAAGACGCGTACAACATCAAACGCCTGTTCCTTCACCAGAGCGTCCGTTGCGATGGCCCCAGCCGGACCGGCCCCAATAACAGCCACCCTTCTCACTTTCTTAGGCATTTTAGAGATCCGAGGTCGCTATGCGGTGGTCTGAATTCTTGGAGAAAGAGAAATTGAGAGCGACATTCGTCAATATGCGTTGGTAAGTAGTTCCGAAGCATAATTCCACCTCCGCAGCGTTCCATCTGAATTGTCTCTTCGGACATTGAACTGCCTCCCGAGTCTCCGTTGGCGATATCGGTTACAACAACAGCTCATGTCGGCCATGGTCCGACATGTCGTGATAAGATCCCTCAATCGACATGTGCAGCTTACCAACGCCGCCCATAAGGGTGGGGTCCGTTGGTGATTGCATCACAGCCCCTGAAGAAAACGCAACGCGGACTTGATTCTCCTCCGGATTGAGTGCGCGTGTTACGTTTCAATTCTTTCACCCGAATTAGGAGCAGGCACTAACGCGACTCTTAGCCTGCAAGGCGATTTTCTTTTCAAGTGATCACTGCATCTATCTCGTCTTGAACAGAAATGTTCACATGAACGGTTTTTTTCAACTCTCGATTCATGATCAAATCCGCAACGATCGACAGTGATGATGTTTGAGAAAACTTGTAAGATCAATTCAAAAATACAACAATATTATGAAATGTAACATAGAACTCTGTGTGAGTCGAAATTTGACGATCACAAAACGTATCTGAAGTGCTTGTTCTCCTTGTCGGTTAAGTCCTTAAATGCGAGCCTATCTCGCTCACATTCGTCCAGGTTCAGAGCCTCTCGCCTCCTATTTTCTCTCGAAAGTATGAAATAAAGACCCGATGCAGACAGAATAGTGATACAGTAGCTAGAAGATTGCTATTAGAAGAGTTTTAATAACCCAGACCGAGTTTTGACGTACCATATAGTCAACCCCGTCCAGAGCTCTGGGTAATGTTGCGCTTTAGTCTCGCTTTTCACAAGCTGAGGACCGATAATGTTCCCAACGCAGTATGCAACAAATACGGCAGACGCCATATAACTCTTCTTGGTTTCTCCTGCAACGTTGCTGGCACCCAGAGTGACCGTTAAGCTGACGACAGGCCCAAAGAAGCCGATCAGTGAGTACCCGACAACAGGCGCAACCGGTCGATAGCCCCAGTCTGATTTCCATATAATGATGAAACCTGCGATTACAGGTAAAGTGCAGCCTATAAGCACCGGGATCCGGATGTTGCGATACTTGGAGCAAACCCAACCAGCCAGTGGAATACCAATTGCGCAAATTGCACCCAGCGGAAACTGAAAGAGAATGCTGTCCAAAGCCGAGTAACCGAATGTTGAAACAATGAGGGGGCCGAACCCAGACACGGCCCCGTTGACCGTATACCTAATAACTAGTTAGTGTTCGTCTATGGAAGAATCTTCTTCGGAGTCCTATTACCCTGAGGCCATTGTCAAAGCAACTAGCCAAACCTTGACATCCAGCAGTGCTTCTGTTATTTGACTCATTTTGATAGTTTGGTTCTTCACGCCAGTCTGTCCCTGACGCAGCCTTTCAACTGCGACAAGTCGCTCTTCCGGGCTGAGGAACCAAGCGGTCAGGGGAGAGTTAGGAAGGAAGAAACACCAAATGCCAAACAGGAACGTTAAACCTCCAGCGAGTACATAGATGTATTGCCATGAATTCAAGGAGCCCCCTTGTATTTGAGCAAACCCGTAGTTAAGGGCGCTTCCGATAATGGTGAACCAGCCCGTTCCGGAAAACCACCAACTCTGGCGGAGCGCTTGTTCGCTTTGAGTGTAATAGCCGCTGACAGTAGTCATGAAAGCTGTTGGGATGATAGACTCGGTGAATCCTATATCACAGCATTAGTTGACCGCCAGTCTAAGCTGCAACCTGTCATCATATCGCAGCTCATCGATTATTGGTTCAGTGATAAGAACTCACCAAGAAAGAAGCGCTGAACAAGGAGACCTTGCCAAGTGGTCACTCCCGCCGTCGAAGCACAAATGACTGCCCAAATCATGACAACTGGGCCGAGCATCCATCTAGTATTGAAGCGTTGAAGCAAGTACGTCATCGGGTACGAGCCAATCAGCTGGCCAAAATAGAAGATCGATGTCGCCCAACTCAGTCTGGTTGTATCGGTCTTTGGTGGCGTAAAAGAGGTGTCGACTACGGACAGGTGCAGGTCACCCGTCATGCCGAATAGAGCAGCACTTCCAAGAATTGCCTACATGTTTTTGTGAGTTGTGTTCGAACTTGAGAACGGTTCTCAAGAGCTTACCTTGTCATAGTATACCAACCCATAGCCTTGATCGCATCGCCCCTTGTCAGCATACTGGCCTGTAGGTATTGAGGAGTCATGGGCTTTGTGTAAGAGGTACATATACATACCTATCACCATGGCCGGCATCAGAAAAAGATCAATTTTCCGAAGCACACGCTTCTCAACAATATGGTCAATGGCAAGAGCTTCCTCTCCAATCGCTTCCAAATTGATGGACGTTTCAGGTGCATATTTGTCGTCTCCTCCTGTCGTTGTAAAAGGTTCATCGTCGGGGGCCGTATGGAGGCTTTCATTGGTATTGCCGGCTGTCATTCTGACGGGTTCTGGGTTTCTATAACTTCGTAAGTATCAAGAGTAGTTTTGAGACATGACGTGGTTCAGCCCACACTCGTCGAATTCTTGTTGACCACAAAATTTAAATTGATATCGGAATGGGCTTCAAGACTGCAAAGATAGTCCATGCGACACCGAGAGCCTTCTCTTTCGGTGCCATCTCCCGGAGACGCCTCGACGCACACACTTTTAGCAGATTGCCTCATTTGTGTCCATCCTGACGAATGCCTCGGCCCCACAGCGATGCATCCTCTGTCAAGGGCCAACTTTTAGATAAGACGGCACATTTGTAAACATTCAACGGAAAGCCTCAGTATTCGTGATCTGGTTGTAGCATCCCGACATCGGCTTTGCTCTGTTTCCAAATAATCCAGGCCAATACCACGCAACACCCATACACAGAGCCTGCATGTCATCATTGTGAGGTCTACAGACATAATAGTAGGAGCCTAAGGATTACCAATGCTGTGCTTGGAACCTTGAACCGCAGGACTTTCAAAGGTGAGATATATGGGGTGCGTGCTGCGCGCAATCCTATGTATATACCACACTGTTCATCAGACCTTGCAGGTACTATATCAATTCAAAGACTGGCCATTCTTGGTGGAGCAGGCTGTCACGGAAGTGCAAGCCTCTCCTCTCTCTTTCTTTGCCACAATGACAACCTCGATCTCACAGACAGCTTCAGTTCCTTACGTTCAAGCTCCTGAGACAACTGAGCAACTGGATTGGGCAGATCTGGTGGCCTTAGACCTATCCAAGTTTGACAAGCCTGGGGGAAAACAAGAGCTTGCAGAAGAATTCGCGAGAGCGATTGAACAGATAGGTACCGCCACCGTTCATGTTTACACCTAAACCTTTTTATCACATTCATTGGACAGAGTTGATAACTGATGTACCATCATCCAGGCTTCTTTTACGTCATCAATCACGGACTCAGCCGGGAAGATATCGACCAACAGTATGCTCTAGCTTCCACCGTTCTTGGCTTACCAAACGAATACAAGCAACCGTTTAGAGCAGCACTCGAGGCCGGCAACTTCAATGGTTGGAAACCCCCGGGGACCCGGGAGCTGATCCCTGGTATTCGGGACAATTTTGAGATATACAATATCCCTAAGTTCATCCCCGAGCATGCATCGCAACCACATCCCAACGTAGTGAAAGAAAACTTGGCAACAATCGAGAGATTTTCCCGGTACGTCAACGACAGAATCGTGAGGAAACTTCTAGTCATATTCGCCTTGGCACTTGGCCTCGAAGACGAAGAGTGGTTCGTTAAGAAGCATCGATATGAGAAGTCTAGCGGTGACCATCTCCGCTACATGAAGTACTACGCGAGAAGTGAAGAGGATAACCGAAAGCTTGGTGGTGTTTGGTTGAAGGGGTAAGAATTTCTCCAGTAAATTGGATTTCTGATCGATTCATGAGGAAAGTCAAACATGTGACCGATACTGACAGAGGGAATCAAGACATTCGGATATGGGTAGTTTGACCTTGCTTTTCCGACAACCTGTTGCTGCACTTCAGGTCCTCACAAATGATGGGACATGGAAGTGGGTACGACCACAGACGGATGCGCTTACTGTCAATATTGCCGATGCATTGCAATTCCTCACGAGTAAGTGGGGCGGTGATTAAAGATCCCAAACATCGTGATCACTGACCCTTCCGTAGATGGCTATCTGAAGTCCAGCATCCACAGAGTGGTCGCTCCACCGAAAGACCAAGCGCACATTGATCGTCTGGGGGTGATCTACATGGTTCGGATAGAAGATGACACAGACCTTATACCGATCAAGGAATCTCCCCTCCTACAGAAACTTGGCCTCACTGAAGGCGCGGTACTTGGAAGTGATGGTAAGCCAGTGAAGGCGGGGGAATGGGTGAGAGAAAGGATCATCAAAAATATTGGCGCCACGAGCCAGTCCAATGGCGACAACCTGGTCAATGATCTTGAGGTCATTAAGGGCGTCAAGACAACATACTTTGATTGAGCTTGATGCTAAAGTCGACACAATAGATTGTGACCATTGCCGTTTGTTCATGGCTATGCATTTCAGTCTTGATCTCAATTAGGCACGCAGAGCAAGTTGATACAGTATTGCGTACGCCGTAGATGCTGACTCCGTTCGCGTCACATAAATACGTAGATTTTCTTGGCGGTGCATGGTGGCGCACCTTTGATTCAGTGCCATACCGCCGATCCCGCCGACAAGAATGCTTCAACATTTGAGACTATTGTACCAAATCTTGGGGAACAGTCTTGGGGTCGCCGAGTAATTTCGGACAAAAGCGTGGGACTCCCATTCCATGATGTGTTTCTGAGCCGAAAACCTTGCCACTTTGCAACCTTCGTCTTTTATCAAACGCAACGACTCGGAACGAAACAGCCAACTCAACATCGGGCATTAAAAATCATTAACCTGGAATCTCCATCAAGGATTTTCTGCAACCGAGAGGTACAACAGCATTCTTCAAAATTTGACTACACTAGAGCCCACCTACAATATGTCTGGCATTCCGTTCACCGCAGGCATGGAGGCATCTAACAAAAGACCTCCACATAACGGCCCCGGCCCAGCGTTCGAACCCGGCCCCGCCGATATCAAAGCAGCAAAAATGGCCGAGCGCAAAGCCGAGAAAGAGCAGCGGCGCGAAAACGGAGATCTGTCTCGCACAGAAAGCCTTATACAGACAATGAAAGATAAGCTCTCGCCCGACTCCAGTACGCCTAAGAAGCCAAGGATAGAGAGAGACCGGGATGGCGTTCCCATCTCGTGATTATTTCGTGGATCGTGCCGCGAACAAGGGATGATTGACGCGACATGGGTGAAAGTCCTGGGAGCTGCATGAAGTTGGGTACATGTAATTGATATCTCTTCCGCTTGGGAAAACAAATAACGATTGTTGGATGGCAATTTTGATCTGTTTAACTACGTGCTTCGCTCGATATTTGCTCATTTCCTTTCGATATTTTGATGAGGCAACATTAACGTTGGTAGACACCACACTCACGTTGGTTTCTCGCGAACAACAACAAGGCAGACTTCACCCTGTTTCCAAGTCCATTCTTAGACGTGCTTGCTTGACATGATAAAAATGCATAACGCTACTCTTGGTTGCTAACGTCTATGTCCGATGAGCCAGGCTCCAGTGTTATCTCGAGTCCCGCAATGCAAAGCATGCCGCGGAAGGCCGCGAATCGTTCAACATGACGAGTTATCTCACTCCCACGTGGCAGTATTACTGATGTGTGCTGGGCAGATCAAAATAATTGACGCAGTGTCTGAGAGTGCGGCTGAATATCATGGGCTGAATGCCCAGGCTGTGTGCGCTGCGCCCCAGTGCCCGGCTATGCTACTGAAGCTACGTCATTCGCCAACGACGCCGATCCGGCCCCGCCCCGGCTAGCTCGCCCCCAGGAATCCGCAGAACTCCACAATGCGGAACAGCCCCGTGAATCCACTCCCTCCGGTCAGATGATCGAATACTAACATTGTACATCGTCTTACCTCTTTGCGGAAATTCCAGGGGGCAGAAGGTAGCGCAGTGCGAGGCTGATTTAGGTGACAGCTTTCAGGACCCTGCGATTCGCTTATTCGGAGTTTAATGAGCTCACCCTGGTCAACTCATGATCCTTCGCGCCGCTAGAAGCTTTCTGGAAGGCAGACTTGCCTGTGATCGCGGCTTCCACCAAAGCGTGTGTTTCGCCCCTAGGCAGGTACACTGGCAGAATAGACAGGAAATTTGAACTTACCTTATCTGTAATGACTCGATGCTTCGCAACCCCCCTACTTAAGCCCTCGGTCCTCTCCTTCTGTCACCATCTGCATCAACAAGTATCAACCTCATCAAGCACATCTTCTCAATCAAAGGGAATATCAATAAGCACACCCTATCACGCCTTTGAACACAGAGAGATCTCTACGAAAACAACTTATGAAAGTCAAACTTCTAAAGCAAGTTCTGCACACATCTTGTTTCTCAACACTCAAGATGTGTATTCCTTTTCGTTCGAAGAAGCACACGTACAACGGCTCAGAATACGCACCACGGCCAGCCATGGGCGCCACACCACACTACGGCTCAATGCCAGGCTACAGCCATCATTCCAGTGGTGGAAATCGGAGAAGCCACGGACATCACGGTGGTTATCATGGCGGCTACACGGGAGCAAGCGCCGCAGGCTTCGGCTGGGGCGGTGATGGCGGCGGTGGAGGACACCACGGAGGAGGCGGTCACCATGGAGGAGGTGGTTGTGATAGCGGTGGTGGAGGTGGAGGTGGAGGTGGAGGCGGCGGTGATGGCGGCGGCGGCGGTGGCGGTGGTGGATGTTAAACTCAAACCACGGATTGTGGATTGGAATGCGTTGTGATGATACCTTTATGACTTGCGATACCTGTTCTTCAGTCTTAGTAGAAATGATTAGAGATACTGCCATCAGTCAGAGCACTTGAATCGTTGCTTCATCGGTGAACCACTGAAATACACCTTCGACATCGTAGAAATTGCGTGTTATTGCTTTAGTCCAACAGTCATTAGATAAGGTATGTACTTGTCGTGTTAGACTGCTAACCCGAGTCACTCTACTCTCTCACTCAACACATACTAAAACTAAGACCGTGCTTCTTCATCACCATGTTTAACCCCCGAGGCCCATACGCTCTGGGATCATCATCTTTCCATAATATTTCAACGGCCTTGGCCGCTTGTCTGACACCACCCGGCGATCGTGGATTTGAATTCAGCCCCAGTCGGAAAGCATGGACGTGCTCTGGTTTCCTGCAACAGGATGCCAAGATCGACCCTGGCCATAGCATCATTCTCCGCAGCGGTGACTTGCTGGCGTAGACAGCCCAGCAGAGAGGCAGTATCTTGTCTATCCGAAGCTCAACTTCAGCAATGAGGTCCGCATTCTTGTAGAGATCTTCGTGGAAGGTAGAGTGGAGAATAAGAACTAGGGCGGTACGGTAGATAGCGACGGCCGATGACTGTTGGTAGTGAGGACAGGCATCTTCGCCTTCGAGGAAATCGGATGATGGGTCCAATGAGTCCAATTTCTCTAAGAGTGACTTGTATGACTCAAAAAGATCATCAGATTTGGATTTGCGCAGCTCTTCTATGCGGCGCTTCTCGAGAAGGCTTGAAATTTCTGGTATCATGGCAAAAAGGCCATGTCCAAACCCAAGCATGAACCCTCGAGATCTATACTGACTCAGGAACTCCAATGACCCAAGGAAAGGGTCCAACATGACCGGGTTGTCCTCTTGCAAGCCTCGTGGAGTAACTGACAACTTCAGGGCAAACATGGCGTATATCTCCAAGAGAAAACCAAGAATGTGCCCGGTACTCTTTGATGATGATGGCTTGTAGGTTTCAGCTACCAGGTCCATCACATAGTGACGACTGGCACGGATGTGATGATAAACGGCACCGGAATGATCACCTTGAACTCCCTGGTCAGAATTAGTCGGATGCACTACACTCCGAGAGAAGTAGATAGGTATCTTACCTCGAAAACGCAGAGCAGGATGAGAAGTAAAAGAATGTAAAGCTTCTTGTCGTGGTCGCTTTCGCCAAAAGGGCATGCTGTGTCGGCAAAGAGTGCTTTTTGGAGTCCCTCCAGCAGTCGGGCATAGTGTCTTCGTTTCATAACCTCTAATTGTGGCCGATCGGGCTCCAAAACAGCCATGTGGGCTCCTCCGATAGCGAGAACGGAGTCCATGACCAGACCATCAGAGACTGCTAAAGGCAGCACATAGGTTATGAACGGATTACCATCTGCACTCGACCCACGAGCCAGTAGCTCCGCCGTCATATCGAAATATTGATCATACAGCGGCCTCGAAGTACTGGTCAGATTCGAAAGGGTCCCAAATGTCAGAGATGCACGCAACGAAGATGAGTCCTTGAAACCCCCCGAGACAGATGTTGTTGCCAGAACGGCTGCTCCGGGGCCACTAAGCAGGGTCGTTGGGCGCTGAGATGATCCAGTGCTCTCTGAAGTGGCGTTTTGGTTTGACAGGCCGTCGTGGGTGTCTTTGCCTGCCGCATCTTCTGTGGAAACAGGCCAAATGCATTCTCGTCTGGTGCGGGTGCAGGATGTGCAGCAGGGCCTGCGTTCGTCACACTTCTTCCGCCTCGTGCGGCATGTCAAGCAGCCATTCTTCGATCTCGGAAAGTTGCGGCGATACTTGGTCGGATAACGTGCACCTTCGTGGGGTAAGTCATGCTGATCTACTGCAGTGGACATGCTCGTGTCGCAGCGAGGGGGTGATTTGATATCGCTGGCGTTGCTATCTTATTTGGCCGGCTCACGCGCGCTTAGATAGGAGTGAGAGGTCTGCAGGAGATATTGACTATTCTCGGAGCATATTAATTTCGATGGCCAAATTCGATTCTCGGTCACTGGTTTAGGCATCTGGTGCTTTCTTTTGAACAACGCGGTGCTGACACGCCTGTCAGCTGATCAGCTCTCGAAGGATTTAGCGACCAAGGACACAGCCCCACTCGGTCTTGCCCGACGATTGAGCCACATTTACGCAGTACTGTGAAATATTCTTGACCGCAGGTATGTTACATTCATGAGATTTATGATAATTGAAGTAGGACTCCAAGTATGAAGACTTGCTTGATAGTATGGTATCTGTCAATCCAGATCTTCATACGTCGAAAACGGACGATTAAAGACTACAAGAACGATTCAGCCGGGGGTGAAGCCAATGGAGATAATTTATGGAGGCAGCGAGTCTGTATCGATTTAACAACATGATTATAGAGCGCCAAGTGCTGTGACTCAAGACATCTCCCGAGATCCTAAGAAGGCAACTTTATACTGGCTAACTTTCGTCATGTCTCCTTTCTGGGTATTCCCGTGCTCCTTCAGTTTGTGTCTACCCTTACGTGAGATCCTGCCTGTACTGGCCAAAACTACTCACACCTTCCGTTATTCAGCCGCCTTTACCGCACTTTCTCATCCGAAACCCAAGTCCACTGCTTCTTTCCTCCTGTGAAATTTACCTTGATCCACGGGACATGTGACCAAGTAGGGAAGCTGAGGGAAGGAGGAAGGAACTACTCAACCCTCATGCTACGGCAAGCAACACCGCCTTCGGGCCTAGAAACACCCGCTTTGCTTGGGAATCTTCTCCAGGTCTCTTGTGACAGTTAATGTAATCAGAAGCTTCTCCTGATAAAACTTCCGATTCACTTTAGAAGCCGACTGCTATTCACCAAACACCTCAAATCGGAACGCCATTTTGACAAAGCCTCAAAGCACCCTCCTGTAAGCATGTTCTCTCCTCCACTTCTCACTCTCGGAAAAGCGTCAATAACATGAATATCGAAGCCTCAAGAATAGACAATTCACATTCTATTACCTCCAATTATATCTACCAAATGGCAGGCGAAAACGAACAACAGCCTGCTCCGCAGGATACTCAACCTGCCTCTTCCGCTGCCCTGGTGGAACAGCATTCCGACCAAAGTCAGGAACAAATGCATCTGCGAGGAGGCTGTATCGATCACGATGGCTTCTGCTGTGGTGTCTGGTAGGTATTTCAAGACCATCAAAACCGCTGGGAGGTGTATCTAACTGAGATTCAGGCCGGCCGATGGGTGCTATCCTGGAGCGCTCTGTGTCTTCTGCACTGTCATGTGAAACAAACCACTGGTCGATGTGGAGATATTCTAAGCTCCGAAGATCTTGAAGGAGGCCAGGAAAGTGAGAGTAGGGGAAAAGGCCATTAGTAAGGATGACGAAAAGTACAAGGAGGAGTTGAACACGGTCATGACAATAAAGAGTCATCGGAAGTTCTGCAACAACCATTCCGCATCTAAGATGGCATGCGTGATAATTGACCCAGTTATCTACTATTTCAGAATCCACCTAGTTTTCAGCAATGCTTTATTCCTGATACTGTCCTTGGTCACTCATAAACATCCATTCATTCAGGGTTGGCTCCTCATGGTCGAATGGCTCTCCAGTTTGTTCGCTATAAAGTGTCCCCATTGACAAGTCGTCGTTATTGGGTGTGACAGGTGCGGAAGCTTCCATGCCTGGAAGACATTAGCTATTCAAATGCTCTAGTTCCATGTCCGCTTCAGTTCAGCACTCACCTTTCTCGTTTTCATCTGACATAAAGGCTTCGACCAAGAAGGTTTGCTCGAACGTTGCTTGGTCTCCCACAAAGCCTCCAAGGAAATCATCTCCCTGAGACGCCATTGGACCATGTCGATCGGCTAAGAGGGCAGTATCAAACCTTGGACCTCCGGTTCGTGCAAGAACAATGCTGACTGCTTGTACGGCCTTTTCCGCTTCAGCCGAACCATCGGCCTTTCTCATCCATACGCTGCGAGCTATCCTTAAAGCAGCCACTACCTCATCCTCTTGGTTCAGGGTCTGTTTCCGATGAATAAGAGAGCAGAGAACCATGGTGGCTGTCAGGAAGTGGTGATTCATAATCGAGCCTATCCGCCAGTGCATCATGAACAGCTGACCACCAGGACAGGTTTCTTCGTCAAGGATCTGCTGAATGTGTAACATCCCGAGAGCTGCATCAAGGCAGGCCGTTCTTGAGTATGAGGTCGCGTCTTTAGTCTCAACGGCCGCCTTTGTAAAGAGAAACCGGCGATGTAGCATGATTTTTCCCTTACAGAACATATGGCGAAGGAACAGGCGGGCCATGATTACTTGAGGGGGGTCAGTGACGCTAGACGCCATTGATTTCATATGTAGTGGTGGAGGCATGCTGCTGTATGCTTTCTCAAGAGTTCCGTCAAATCGCATTATGTCCGCGTAACTGCATGGGCTGAGGGATGCCGTAAGGTCGGAGATAGTCCCAAGGGCGATCAGAAGTCTCCTTCGGGCAATGATCCCTAGGGCTGTTGTGTGCTCAGTCTCTGGCCTCGGTGGTGGTAGACTCGCCATTTCTTCGTTCATGTCTTCGTCGTTCAGATTTCGAGGCTCAGCTGTGTCAAACTCGCCATCTCGTACCATGCGGGGCATTCCCATCTGACCTGAGATCAGGATGTCGCCTAGTAAGACAGTTGCCCATACTCTGCGCCTCATCTCTGCCTTGAGTGGGGTGATGTCCGGGAAATGTTTCGGATCTCTGTGATAGCCCATACGCTTGGCTAGGTTCATCTCGAGTCCCAGCAAGAACCAAATGTCCTTCTGAGCATCATCGTGTATCCGGAATTCGACGTAGACGTAGTTCATGAACGTCTCTAGCGCATAGTCGCCACCTTGAGTGTACTCTCCCATCACCAGACATTGTACCAGTTTCTCACGATACAAGTCGATCTGCAGTTGTTGATGGGCATGCTCAGATACGTCGGGTGAAGAGTCTGATGCAATGACAGCAAGGCAAATCATGCTGAAAAGAAGGCCGATCCACATTGGGGATGCATCGTCAGGATTGCGCCAGAACTCTTCGTACTGTTGACATGATCGCGGTCAGCTTATTTGACCCTGACAAATAGAGGGATTCCGTTGTCACCTCTCTGAGAAACGTTGGTCCGTGAACAGACGCTGCTGTGCATTAGCAAAGAACTTAAGACATTCAAGGCACTCAGCTCGACTTCAAATGAATAAGGACTCAAGACTTTACATGAAGAGACAAGATCCAAGCGGTTGAAATACCGGGATATGTAGCGGTCCACTGCATTCTTCGGAGGCAGCGCGGATAAGATTTCTGACCTCGAAGTTGCAGGTTGGCATCCATACAGAAGCAAGGGGCGCCCCCACTTTCGAGTGTCTGTCAAAGCATCCGGGTTGTCAAAGCAATAATCTCCTGATGTCAAAGCCGGACTTTCTGCGAGTTTCGATTGCTCCTCTCGGTTGAAATGGTCCTTCAAATCTGCGATGCTCTCCATGATCGCCGACCAGTGGTCACTTCCGACATATTGATGTTCCGAAGCACTCAGCCGCATACTTCCCGTCTCCGAATGGTCATCAATCGGTGTAGGAAGACTTTCAGGTGTATCGACTAGGCTCAATGCCGTCTCCGACGACCCCAACATCGTCACCAACTGCTCGAGATGGACTAGACGATCTTGTAGAGTTATGCTGACAGTGTCACCTGATGGGAGTTTTCGAGGTATGGTAGTCCCGGTCGTCTCTTGATAGACACATGCCTGGCTCCTCGAAGAACAGGTTCGGCAGGGACGTTGACGATCACATCGAATTCTTAGATAGTGATATGTGAGCCAGGGTCAAATTCAACAGCGAGTGGAAATATAGACCTACTTGCGGCGTCGACAACTGTTGCAGGAAAGTTGGGGTTTGTCTCGACGTCGACTGGCACTGGGTTGACATTGAGATATGACGTCTACTGGTACATCCGAGGGAGGTTTCGCAGCTAACGGAGGGTAGGCCATTTTTGCTCTCTCGAAGATTGTGTGCAGACACTTGGAGTTGAAGTTTGAGGTTAGAACTGTGAGATACTACAAATCGTAGCAGATGATTCATGTCTCGGGAGAATTAATGGGTTGAAGTCACAGAGTCTCTCGTTTGTCTTCGCGAATGCGGGAAGAGTAGGTAGGTACCTTACGGAGTACATGTAAGCGCTAATCCCCCGACTGGACCTGGACTTAAGGCCCGACCCTCCGACCCTCCGCCTGGCTCTTCGCCACCTCGTGACAGACCTGAGTTAAGAACGTACATGTACTCACGTAACAACGCTGCTGTACTTTAATATCAAAATACCAACTTCTAGGTTTACACACTTTTTCCCACAGGTTTTGATAAAATCCAGGTGTCCTGGAATTATTACATCGGGCACTAAGACAAAAACTTCCCATGTTAGTCCCACATGAACCCTGCGTCGCACGCAGAGATAGACAAGTTTGCCAATTGAACCGAGATTATGTACATGGTCATTCGAAACTCATGCCCTCATACCCTCATGCCCGCGTGAGCTCGCGAGTGCGAGTCGTGGCACTCTTAGGCACACCCAATTTCTGAATTATTATCGGACGCGAAATTGAAAAAGGAGTGCATTTTCACCCATCCTTCTTCAGCGAGTGTAGAGAACGTAAGGCCTTCCTTATCCAGCCACAACATTTGTGCTGTGCCATCGGTATTCGTTGCCAGATGAGCCTGGCGACAAGCATTGACAGCCATCAGGCACCGGATAAGTTTCGAACAAATTGGATATCCTAGAGTGGCGAAGAGATGATGACCGGCAAGTTGCCGATACGGGTCGTACCAATCCCAGTTGAAGTTCTGGAAGCCCAGATGTGAGTCCTTTTGAGCAACCTCAAAGGGGAAGAGTTAGAAGCCTGCTTGATCCCAGTTGAGTATGGCCATAAGTTTGAACTCTTCACCACGCTCGGTGGATATTTTCTCGACGACAAGATTACGGGGCTCCAAGTCATTGTGGCACAAGACTGAGCTCTGCGTCAGTAAGTCCAAGTTTGTCTCGGCGAACCCAAAGTATTCCACTGTTGTAGCGGGTACACTGACAACCAAAGTCCCATCGGGCTTTGTGTTCACCGCGGAGCCTGTGTTTCTGGGCCAGAGGTTATTCTGCAAGAAAGAAGCAAAGTCAGTATGATACCCATAAGATGAACCACCGCAGAGAATAGGATACTCGGTAATTTTCGTCTCGAATGGGGTATTCCTGAAATATTGCCATTGCTCAAAGGTCAGCTTCTTCAATGAGAGGCAGCGCAGTTTTGACATGGCCTCGAACAAGTCCCCAATAACATTTCCTCGATTCTCGTCGTCTATGACACACCCCATACTGTGTCCAGCGGACAGGTATCTGGGTAAAACTGAGAAAGAACATAAGAGATTTTCGTACCGTCTTTCATCCGAGTATATCCACGACCCCAGATCTCCGGAACGAGAGAAGGAAGGACGATTTGGGCCAGCCTGGTGAGTGCAGCAGTTACTATGAGGCGTTCAGTACTTTAGGACTTTCCGATTTGTACGTATAGTTGACGTGGAATGCCTGTTGGAGGCTGGCCCTCTTTGAAATTCATAAGGATGGCGCAAAAAGTCATGTTGTTTTCAAGAACTTGGAGCGAGAGGCTGGTTTTGCCATCGTCCTCGCCGAGCTCAGGTATGCCGTTCATGACATAGAAGTCAAGAAAAAGGCCATTCGGGTTGATAATACCAGAAGTCATGTTGTTGTGCCGTGGCGTTTCAGGGCAGATGATGCTTAGTTGAGTATTTTAGTGCTGGTATTCTTTTCGATGCGGGCTATGATACTGTTTTCAGAATGTATTTATGCAAGGTGGGAATCCATGAGAAAAGATTCTTTCCTGAAAACTCCCCAACTTTATACAAAGCTTCACAGTGCAGAATATACGACTTTGTATTTGGAGCGATGCAAGAGGTCATGAACTTGAATCGGCTGCCATTGTTGTGCGATATTTTGTTCGATAAAGAGCGCTGGCCAGCCAAAGCTCGCTGCTTAGAGGGATTCCTTGGGCCAGGATTTCAATCGAGTTGTTCGGAATTATTGGCCAGTCAATAACAAGATTGTCTGTTTTCCACCTCTTTCATTGTGCCAACGTACATGCTCATAAGCTGCTTTCTTTTCACGTCGCCGCTTGGTGTTCCTTTGTAGCTCACCGAGGGTTACCGGTGGGAGTCTCGGTAAGAGGGCCGGCATAGTACACCGAGGAACCCCCGACCGCCCCACCAACGAACTTCAAGACGCTCCACGGCAGAAGCTCTGACCTCAAAGTTCATCTCACCTTATCGTCGCCATCCGCCAACGTACCTCTTACACATCTCGACACCACACGAACTCGCACACAATGGATACCTCACGAGACTCATCAAATCTACTCGACACGCACAACCGCCTCATCGCGGATGTCCTCTCCCGCTTCCGTATGCTCACAATGCTCGCGACCATCCAAGCTGAAGGAGAGCGCAAGAACGCTGAGCCGCAGACTGTCGCCGTGACGGGCATGTCGATGCAGATGGAATTCGAAGGACTCGTATGCCACCACTTCCAATCGGAAGCCCTCACAGAATCCGGACAGCCAGGCGCGCTCCCGAGATTGCGCCTGCCTGCGCGAATGTAAACATTGCACGGCTGCTAACTATGAGCCCGCAGCACACATCAATCAAGGACCTCCTCGCCCTCAGTCGTCGTCTCAAGGAACTTTGGCTGTTCGGTAAACTAGGCCAGGGAGAAGGCGACGCGCGCATTCAAGCGGACAAGCTCCAGGCCGACGTGGTCCGGTGCGCGGAGCTTCTCAACGCCATCCAGGAGACCCGGTTCGCTGGGCTCGCTGCGGCGGCGGAGGGCAAGTGGGTGCCGATGGGTCGCCCTGATGCTGCGTCTGGCGAAGGTGGTGCAGCTGTTGCTGCTCCGCCGCCTGCTGCTCCGACAGCACCGAATGGGGCTGGTGGTGCTGCGTGAGGGATGGGATCTTGAATCGACTAAAAGTCTTTGGGGATGAGGGCGAAACCCACGATTTGCATGCAATGGCGTTTGGATTGGGGATCCCTGGGTCGAATACAAAATGTCCCGAGGGAGGTAACGCTGATACCCGTTTACAAAGGGCGGAAAAGGAAGTTTTATGCTTTTTTAATTCTATCATTTCATTTTTACGAGCAGTCGCCGCTGCCCCGTACACCCTGACCCTCAACAACCAGTGACACCATCACTTACTCTGGCTGATCTAACCGTCACCGTTGAGGGGATCCTCATCCTCATCACCAAGCTCCGCCTCGAGAGTCTTGGCTCCCTTCTCTTCCTTTCCGGTTCGTACTCCACCAGCCTCGATGCCCCCAGCCGTGAGCCACAGGAAGTAGTCGGACTTGAAGTTATCCACCTGCTGGAAGAAGATGTGGAAGCTGAAGGTATGGTCAGTCGATGTTGGGTAAGGTAGGAAGGGAAGGGTGTCACATACGTATTTTCCTGCTCTTCGACCTCAAAGATACGCTGGTAAATCTGCTTATCCTTGAAGACCTGCAACTTCTCGTCGTACTTTGTAAAGTCAATCGTCTCCTTGCCAAAGTTATCCGCCGCACGCTTGTTGTAGGCGTCGAAAACGGGTCGCTCCAAGAGAAGACCCAAACCAGGAGCCTTGGGAATCGCGATCCTCGTGGGGCCGTAACTCTCCTTGATGCGCTCCAGCGGGGTGGCACAGCGCACGACGAGAGAAGCCATGCCGACCATCTTGCGGATCTGGTGCATCATGAAACTTTGACCGTGGACCTTTGTGGAGACCCATTCGGTGTCGCGGATCTGGATCGGCTGCATGTTGACCTTGAAGGACTTGATGTGACGCTTGGCTGACGGGTCCTTGAAGCTCTTCTGGACGGTATAGTTGTGGAAGTTGATTGTGCCACAGTACATGTTCAGAGCCTCTTGGAGCTGGGCGAGACGCTCGGGGGTAACGCGGTAACGCCTCTTGGCGGCGATGTAGGCGGCCTTGATGTCGCGCAGGGCAAAGTCGAGGGGGGTGAGGTCGCGGTTCCTGGGCTTGACGCTTCCCTCGGGAACTTCTGCGGGAGTCTTACTGTCCTCGATGGTGGCAGGCTCGGCTGTTGCCTCTTCGGTCTTCGTCTCGGGGGCCGGCTTGGCATCGTCTGCCTGTGCGGTCGAATCCTCATCGGCGTGTATTCTCTCCATCACCTTGGCCTTGGTCTCGGGATCGAGTTTGTCGAGAATTGGCTTGATGTCCTCCTCGTCAACCTTTCTCCAGTATCCCTCCACATCGGCAAGCTTCTTCTGGAACTCCTCGTAGTAGCCCTTCTCCTTCGCGGCCTCGACCAGCTGCTTCCACAGCCAGCTGTCTGGGTGAGGGGGAAGCAGGCAGTACGTCGGCATTAGGTACTCGTACCATCTAGAGTCGCAAGTCTGGTAGCAGCTGAAGGAGTTGTTGGTGCGCTGAATGCCCCAAACACGGATCTGATCAGGCAGGGCAGCGTTGATCTTCTCGACGATATCCTCATCTTCGATAATGAGCTTCAAGCTGATGACGTTGCCAGCTGCGTGGACGCCCTTGTCGGTTCTCGCGCATCGGACAAGACTAGACTTCTTGTGGTCGTCGGCATTGGCCTTTGAGATGGCACCCGCGGCAACGAAGGCCTTGAAGAGGTCTCCCTCGATTGTCTTTTCCTCGTTGTTGATCTGCATGCCCTTATAACCCGTGCCGGAGTATCCGACCATGACGGCAACCTTTCGCTTCGGCTTGCGTCCCTCGGCGGCGATCTCTTCGGCGGTGAAAGGGTTATCGGTAGTTTCGGGGTTGCCGTCCTTGTCTACCTTTCTGCGCTTGAACTCTTGGTACTCGGAATTGCGTCCGCGCTTGTCCGTGGCCTCTCGGCTATTACCTGGTTAGACATCGTTGGCGCGAGTTGCAAACACAAAGACAAGTCAATTGGCAAGGTCCAGGTTGAATAAAGCTTACCTCCATGCTGAGCGACCGACATCGTGTTTCCGCTTCGGCCCACGCGACTTGCCGCCGCGCCTGTTCTCGTCGCGCCTGTCGCCACGTCGGCCCTCCTGTAATTTTTCCACCGCAGAACCGGGCTGGGCTGAGCTCTCTGCGCGGAACTCTGATGAAACTGACGGCTTGTCGCCGGTTGGGAGATCAGCTGGCTGCCTCGCGGGAGGGCTGCCAGACGGTTGAGGAGCATCATCGGTCGCCATGTTCGGATTGAGGTGGCAGACGTTCTCATCGTCCGTACAATGCAGGTGGAGTTTTTGCGCCCGCCTACTGCAGAAGCTCTTGTCAAGAAAATTTCCTGCGAGCTGCAAGGCTGCGGGACGCGGCGCGGAGCGGCGGGGCAACTCGGCTGAACACCGGTTGGTGGGGTCCATTGGGCGCTAGCCTTGAATGGTCCTACTACGTAGAGGCGTCTTGCCGTGCACAGACTTCAATGCACCTCATTTTCATCTCACTCTCGTCGCTTTTCACTCCTCAGTCACTCGCTTCGAACAATTGAGATTTCACACAGAGAGCATGGAAGTCAACTTGGGTATGCCTTCAACACAGCTTGAACTGGTCCCCCTGAGGTTCTCACCTAATCCCATAGATACTCGGTCTCGGGAGATTTTTCTTTCCACTTTCACGGCAACCTGACACGAGTTGTGCCGTCTGCGGCCGAGCTTGGAGGGATATGAAGCATAAATCTAACTAGCGGCTAATTCATTGTGGGTATGCCGTCGGACAGAGATGAATGCGATTGGCCGGAGTTTCAAACCCCATGAATTAATACGCCAATACGATGCCATAACCGACCTCAAGCTCTCTTCACCTCGCCTCTTATGTCTCTTGTGCCCATCTTGCCCAAACATGCTCTTCTCTTTCCGATCTCAGGCTCGGAAAAAATACACTGCCAAACTTTCTTTTCTATCTGGCTTCTTTCATCTGGACTCTCACTCGGTCCCGAATCACATAATCTCAGAGCGTCGCGATACGAACGCTCGCTTTAGCCTTTGATCAAATCCGAACCGGTCTTATATCCACAATGCCAAAGCACAGAAAGTCTCGCCTCGGGTGCAAAGAATGCAAAGAGCGAAAGGTCAAGTGCGATGAATCGCAACCAATCTGCATCAGGTGTAAAACCGCGGGAAGAGAATGCTCTTACCGAGAGCTGGTCAGCAATTTACCGACGCCACCTTCTCATACACCGGTACACCTGTCAACGCCCCAGGCTCCAAGCCCTCAATCCTCGATTACCTCTGGGCCCCGTTTGCAGCCGCCCTACGCGTTGCTGGATTCAATTGAAGTCACTACGTCATTAGATCTCTCGGAATTGACGGATGACTTCTTCTCGGAACGCTTCAGCTTATTCCATTTCGACCTACTCCTGTTCTTCAAGGGCACTCTAACGGAAGTTCTTATCGGTCTGCAGTCAGAGATTGGGCCCTTGTTGCGTCTGACGTACACTGAAGCCTTGAAGGCTCCATACTTGATGGATCAGGCACTGGCCTTCACTGCTGCCTACAAGAGCACAGTCGCGAACGATGAAGACTCAAAGGCGCTTTACCTCACGCAGGCAATGAGCCTCCAGACGAGAGCCATAGGCCATTTAGATATCGGGGGCCTGCAAGTTACCGAAGGCAACGTCATGGCGCTGTTCTGCTTCACCTTACTGCTCGGTCAACAAACTCTCTTCGAAGCCTTCGCCGCTGCAACCTCGATACCAACCGTGCTTGACAGACTTGTCCAATGCATCACTCTGCACCATGGAATCCGTAGCATTGTTGCGGAAGCCATGGGCAAATTCCATTTCCTTATGCAGAAGCTTCTCCCGCACAATGCGGCATATTCTATGGAGACCGGCACACAAGTCCTTCATGGCACCGAGTGTGATAGCTTGCTTCAACGACTGAATGAAAATGAGATGAACGAACAAACAAGAGATATCTACATAGATGTTGTCAAGATCCTGCAGTATCTTTTCGATTCTGTGCGGTCTGAGGAGAGTCGAAGGCTTGTTGTCATTCAGGAATGGCCGGTTCGAGTGTCACAGGAGTACATCAAACTTCTCCAACAACGACGCCCGGAAGCTCTGGTTTTGTTGTCTTACTATGCTGTGCTATTACACTGGGCAAGAGACTACTGGGCCGTTGGTACCTCTGGAGAGTTTCTCATAAGAGCAACTTCAGATCACCTTGGGACTTACTGGAAAGAATGGCTCGAATGGCCGAATTCAATGCTGAAGGAAGAGGAGATGATGGATACAGCATAGGTAAAAATGAGTGGATGATTTTGAGGAAATCTCAGTGAGATTTGAGAGTTGACGACCGAAGGTTGTATACTTTAGAATAAGTATACATGTATTATGTTTAATGTACATGAAAGAATCGAAAAATACGTTCTCATCGCGAGTTTCTCTGATGAAAAGGAGCCCTGTGATGAATGTACAGAGACAAGTGTTTTTTAAGCCCCTGCCATCATTTGTACGGCACTATCAGAGCCCCTGGAACATTGGTGCAGCCCTCTTGGTGGTGTTGGCCGTCCCGGGGCTGTCAGAGCAAGACCAGCACTCTGCCTTCGAAGCATCTCCACAGCCGTCATTGAAGACGGACTTCTGGGGGTATGGGCACAGAATACGGTCGTGCGTCGCATTGCCAACAGAAATCTGAATGGGCGTCTGGTCTGGGGCGGTGCCGTTCTCAACCCAGTTGCGCAGTTGCTCAAAGAGGCCAGTCGGGGTGCCGCTCACGCCCCCGAAGCAGTGACCCAGACCGGGGGCCTCGAAGTAGCGGTAGAAGTCCTGAATATCGGGGATGACTTCGTTCACAGCCTTGTAGTAGTCTTCAGTGCCGCCGGGCGGGATGATATTGTCAGCCTGCAGACATAATGTTAGCTTTCCAATGACCTGGTGCGGAGTTTTGGTGATGTATGCGTACCAAACCGTGAAAAGTCACCATTTTGCCCCCGGTTGCCTTGAACTGCCTCAAGTCGGGGTCGGCGGTCTCGACCATCGACTCATATTGCTGTCGACCAGAGTATACGAGCGCATCATACTCCTCACGGCTCATGGTCGTCAAGTCAAAGGTCTCGTTCTTGGCAACAAAAAGCTTGAGCCACGCGGTGCCTAGGTTGGACGGCTCATCGACGCAGCCCTTCTCACTGCAGCTCGTCATCGCAATGCCGGGCTGGTTGTAGGATGTCGGCTTGTTGCCCGTAAAGTCGGCCCCAGGCAGGATACCGTGATACGGCCGCTTGCCATCCGCGGTGACGTGACCGTGCCACGTAGCATTGACAACCGTTGCAGCAGCCTCGGAGACGATCTGCTGGGTTCCGTTCTTCTGGGCGCAGGTAATTGGTTGGCCGACAAGTGAGAAAGGGTCAAAGGACTTGAAACAGGCCTCGATATCGGAGATGACCCCGTCCGTGACACCATCAAGAGGGTCGCACTCGGAAGTTGCTGTGTTCACAATGGCATCGAATTCGCAAGGGTACGGGAACGCGCCGAGCTCATTCATGACTTGATGGGGCCAGTAGACGAAAGTCACTAGCTTATTCCAGTTGATGGCCGGGGCGCCCGCTACAATACCATCGTAGATATCGGGGTAGCGCTGAGCGAGCATGAGGCCTTGTCGTCCACCCTGAGAACAGCCAGCCCAATAGGAGTACTGAGGGTCTTGGCTGTAGTAGCTCTTGATCAAAGACTTGCCGATGATAGCCTGAAGTATCGTTAGCAGATGGTCTCTCAGTCTCCAAAAGATTGAGTTGGGACTATGGCTGGTAATTACCTCGTCCTTGAGAGAAACGGATGCCAAGTTCTGCAGGTTGTACAGATTGACGTTGCCAGGACTGTTCAACGCCCACGGACTAGGCTCATTCGCAGACCCGAGGCCGGCATCCGTCGTGATGGTAGCAAAGCCTTCCGCGATAGCTCCATTCATCGCATTGTAGCTTAAGAAGAAGCGGCCAGCAACCCATCCTCCTCCGCCCACGGCCATGAAGCGCTCGTTCCAGGTCTCCGGAAGCCATGCCTCGGTGACGAGCTTGTCGTTCTGGCCCGGGTGCGTATACGTGATAGTAACATTGCAAAAAGTTGCGTTCTTCAGTTCGACAGCCGGGGAGGTGTATCGAAATGCCGCAGGGACCGAGGCGCTGTAGTTGGTGACCAAGTTTGCCTCGAGAGACAGGATTTCGGCCCCATAAAGGACTGGACTGAATGTGCTAGGGATGCAGGTCTGGGCGAGGGAGAGAGACATCGCGATCGGAAATTGAGCTTGTGAAGCTCGAACTAACCAGGAGAAGCGCGGTTTGAGATGTAAGGCGATATGATTGCTAAGAATGTCGAACATTGTTTCTGTTATGGCGACTCGAGATGGATTTTATATGTCTGCTATAATGGTGAGAATTTGGATGCCCAGAGTTCCGTCGTCTCCGAGAAGATGAAGATCTCCATGATCGAGGCTCAGCATCTAGCCAAGGTCGTAAACTAAGCCTCGGAAAACTAGCATCTGCCACCTTGTCGTCGGATTTGGAACTTTGGAAAGTCCTCGGACAGAGCGTCGTATGATTGGATGCTGACACCCCGCGGCGCCCTGAGTCACTCACCGTACGGCGGACCCGGGTACCGACCGAAGCACGCCGGGCTGACATGGGACTTTGCGCGGGATGTACTCGGATTCAGCAGTTGGTCGCAGTGGCTTAGAAGATGGAATGACGACTCCGTCTTCAGCCCATTGCGAATGCTTCTAGAAGGCATCAGGATTTGGTTGCATTCTCGTGCAGTGATGTCGGTAATTGAAATACGGAGTACTCCGTACTAGACATCTCCATCTTTCGAAGGAGAATTCTTCGGCTAATGCGGGGGGAACAGCGGATCAGCATGGCTCCCAAATAGGGGCTAACATTACAAATAGTTATGTGCTTATAAACAACAAAGGCGCAACGCTGTTAGAAGCGACAAGTCACAAATACATTCAGCGAACTTGAAAGAGTCTGTTTCACGGTCCAGGTTAAAGTATTTGCAGGGTAGGCTGCATATGGTTTAGGTTGCATAGTGCATAGACATCGCTCCGGAATTGATGATGTGCTAATTTCAACCACATCACTTATTGCACGGAGCAGACTTTGCGACTGCATTGCGACTCAGAGCTAACCATTACGTTTGTACATGTAGTTAGATCACTCCGCAGTGCTACTGCCACTAGATTTCGAAACATGAACAATGATCTTGCCCTTGGCATGTCCCTCCCGCAATCTCCTGTAAGCATCCGGCACCTGCTCGAAGCCGAACGTCGAATCAACCACCGCGTTGGTCTCTCCCTCAACCATCAACTCGCCGATACGTCGAAAATAGTCCGCGGTGTTCTGCATGCGAACGAAATAGAATCGTTCTCCACCCAAGGTCTTTGAGTAAATGATCTTGCTCAACATTGAGAATGATCCCGAAAGCGTGAGACTTTCTCCAACGCCCACCATAACGAAAGTTCCGTTTGGCTTCAAGATGGCGCTGCTGTTGTCGTACAGCTCAGAACAGCTACCAACGTTGTCGATGATCAGATCAAAGACCTTTCCCCGATCCTTCAAGTTGGATAAGATATCTTCTTTCGTGTAGTCAACGACTTCATCCGCGCCAAGCTGTCGGCAGAGATCGATATTCTTGGTGGAGCACGTGGTCACAACCTCAACGCCCAAGGCTTTCGCCAGTTGAATAGCCCATGTGCCTGTGCCGCCACTCCCTCCGTTGATGAACACTTTGCCACCAGTTTTCAGTGCATCTGGCATCAGAGACTGCCAGGCTGTTGTCGCTGCTGTGCCAACCGCCGCGCCTTGATCAGGATCTATGCCATCCGGGAGGGGTGCACAGTGTGCTCCTGAGATGACGATGTACTCTGCCAATGTGCCTCTTTGGCCGACACCAGCGTACCCCCCGAAAACAAGCTGTCCGACTTGGAAGCTAGAGTTAGAGGGATGTGTAGCCACGACGCGGCCGCAAAAGTCCATGGCGGGTGTGGCAGGGCGCGCGACCATCAGGCGTCCGATGAAAGTTGATTCGGGAACTTTAAAGTCTGCCGGGTTGAGAGATACGCTGATGACCTTGATAATCAGCTCGTCTTTTCTCAAGTCTGAGGAGCTTGGCATGGGCGCTAAGTTGTTGAAAATAAGTGAATCCTCGAGCTTGTTGTTGATGGCAGAATACTGCCAAGCTTTCATGGTGTCACCCATTATCCGTTGTTTTGGTCTCTGCCGTCAAGCATAAAATGCTGTAATGCTGGATTGGGCCTGCTTGAGTAGAGTTTGGATTAATCAACTAAACAAACTTAAATATCATCGAGAATTTATACGTCCATCGTATTTGGTAAATTTGATCATGGACCTTTAGCGACTGTTCAACTCCGCGCAAAGCTAGGTCTAGTTTGTTGCGGAGCGGAGTTTTTTCAACTACAACGGGGTGCTGAATCAGGTAAAAATGACCCGGCATTGCCAATTCATCCGAATTAAGCTTTTCCTCACGGTATGTTTCCGAATATGCTGGGCAAGTTTAAATCGACGGTAAAATCCACAAATGTTTGATTGTATTCATTCTAGTTAGTAGAACTTTACTGAAGTTTCGGAAATACGAGAGAGCGCCCCAATTGCAGAGGCGACTGCTTCTCCCTTACTGCGCTTCTTGACTTGCACACTTGGACGGGCGGAGCGCCTGGAGCTGAGACGCTCGGGCCAGCTCGAGTCGCTGACAACTAAACGACATGACCAACGGGCAGTGGCGTGTTCGGATGACGGCAAACGAAAGGCTTCCCTAGCGATAGCGGGCTAGGTCCCTTGTTATTATGTCTGCAAAGTTCTGGAGTGAACAATTTTAGCGGTTGATCCGTCATCGCATGAACTGCCTAGCATGCAAACAACGGGAGTCTTCACAGACGCGGCGGGATCGGAGTTGTAGCGTCTTTCAACCGTTGAAGCGTGCTCTCGTGGAAGTATGCCGTATTCCCGAGTTCGTCCCTTCATTTGAGATCCGAAGCGCGCGGCGCAGGCGGGGAGTAGACTTTCTTCTCCATCCTTTGCGGTCTAATCCCGGGGGGTTGAAGTCTTCTCCGGTCAGTAAGCCCAGCACACGCACGACACGGTGCCCTAAAAAGGAACCAGTTTCCAGTTTTGGAGGATCCCCTAGGTCCTGAAGGGGGATTTAAGTCGGTGCCTAGTGATCCTGACGGAAACGTGCTTACGCCCGACGCTGATCACCCCGTGTTCTCGTAATTTCTACCGGCACATGGTGAGACCCGGAAGGCTTTAGTGACAATTAGTCCCGGGTAGCGCTGATCCTACTCCGGCTGTTGTGATCCGCGATTGTCTGTATAAAGCACAGAGGTTCTCACGGCAAACCTCGGATGATTATAATGTCAGCGTTCTTCGTTGATGATAGGAGGGTTCTCTCGTCCATTTCAACATCGCTACAATCGTCAGGAAAGAATTAATCATGGTTTCTTCCCGCTTTTTGACGCTAGCTCTCAGCACGTCGGCGTCGGTCATGGCAGCTTTGACGACACAAGAGAGGAGTGAGACAGCAACTGCTCAATGCACTAAGGCCCTGCCGAAGGGTCGCGCACCTGGCAACGAATACACGATTCCTTACACCGACAAAGAGGGCCGGTCGAGAGACTATCTCTTGTTTTTACCCCCAAAGTACTCCATAAAGTCCAATAACCCGATCATCTTCTCCTACCATGGTGGAACCAGGACACCAGAGTCGCAGCGAGATCTCGACCGACTAGAAACTCCATACTTCAATGTCGACCACATTGTGGTTTATCTCCGCGGATATGAGGTGAGTAGCCTTTTTAGCGGAAGCACACGAGACGTGCTAATGTGATAGTAGGAACGGTGGGAAGGCACTCCAAATATCACCAAGAGAAACGACATCGAGTATACCAGTAATGTTTTAGACGATCTTGAAAAGATATACTGCATCGACACGAACCGCGTTTTCATGACTGGAAAATCCAATGGCGGTGGCTTTGTCAACTATGCTGCCTGCCACAACGAGCTTTCAACGCGCTTCGCTGCTTTCGCGCCTGTCTCTGGCTCATATTACATCGAGGGCGCAGAGGGTTGCAATCCCAAGACCGTCGACATCCCCTGCAACCCAGGGCGGTCCAACATCCCCCTCATTGAGTTCCATGGTGGAATCGATGGAACCATTCCTTACGAAGGTAACCCCAGTCGCCGAGGCGCCTGCTTGCCTGACGTATTTCACTGGGTGACCGAATGGGCTCTTCGTGATGGTCTCAACGAGAAGGCGTGCGAGAAGAATATCACTTCGCGTGCGCAAATGTATCGCTGGGGCTCAGGCGACAAGAAGGGCCTCGTTACTCACGTCTATGAGCATGATGTGGATCACAGTTGGCCGTACACTGGGGAGAATGCCGATAACAAGGAGCACGGAGATGGTCCGGCATCCTATAATGCGTCTTCATACATCATGGACTTCTTCAACAAACACACACTGGCTTGAAACCTATGGCATCGGCACTGCGACGACCTAGATCTTGATCATAGAAATGATGGTATTACATCTCAGACAACCGCTGCTTCAACATGTGCAGGTCAATTCTAATGTTCTATCCTCCTCCATCACCGCCTCCGCCTCCGCCTCCGCCATCACCACCGCAACCTCCGTCTCCGCCGCCACCGCCTCCATCCCCCCCACCACAATCACCACTATCAAAAGACACATAGACCCCATCGAAGACGAAATACTCGCCTTTAGTTCGTCTCTTTCTCTTCCTGATAGGATTGGTGCCGCCAAGCACGAACTTTGCCTTAACTTTGGCAGGGTGGCCTGGTGGAACCGCAGCAGCATCGGGCACGTAGCCGTCTCCTCCCAGCTCATTCACAACGAGATCTTTAGGACAACCTGTGCCATACTTCTTCGTCCACTCAACCCTCGTGTCTTTGAGGAATATGCCTGCTGCAGCAGTCGATGTGATGTGCTCGTAGTCGATAAGCCTCCTTGCGACGCTGAAGCTCCACACCCAGTAACATCCCGGATAAAGCCGGTGCGTATGCCAAAGAAGATCGATAGCCAGGGTCGGAGGCACAATGCAGCGGCTCCTCAACAAGTGGGTTCCTGACTTGGATCGGAAGATCGTGTCCATGTCATACTCAAGAGGGCGGGAAGTAAAGGTTCCCTCGGCAGGCCGTCCAAGCAACTTGATGAATCGTTCGTAATCGTCAGTTGAGCGGCCGAGACTCGTGGCAAAGGAAGCATCACTGTCTCTTGCCAAGATTATCGTCTTCCAAAACGCAACCTGGCTGTTCAGAGTGTCTCGTAGATCATCGAGAGTAGGCCAGGGTGCCAACTGACACAGTTCTCCATCTCTGCTGTGTAGGTTATTTTTGTTACAGACTTCCCGCCTCTTCCCGATCCTCACATCCGTCCACTCAGACAGATCCCATTGTTTTTTGCCCATGATAGTACACCAGGCAATTTCACGACCAAAATCATGCATCATGATCGCCGGGTCAGCTTTAATCTGCAGACATGGCTGCTTGTTCGAAAAAGGTGAAAGAAGCTTTGACTTTCGCTCGGGCTCCCACGGTGGGTAACGCCATAGCTGGAAGGGTAGCCTCGGACTATCGTTTCTCTTGTTGTAAAGTTCCCATTTCTTCTGAGCCTTTTTGTCGGACCATGTACCCGAGTTATAGAGGTCTAGTAGACGCTTGATTGGGAAGTGATGATGGTTCAGGCCGTAGCTGCGATACTTTCCATCCCAAAGATACCGGTGGAATTTGCCAGGGGATAGAAGATGGCAGTACCAGATGATGGCAACGTCCCTACAAGTACCGGCTGTTTAGAGTTGACAAATGGACGCTGGTCTAATCATGGAAACTCACCATGGGGGTGGATAGTCATGTGGCGCAACGCCGAAGATGCGTAAGTAGCGGATGTAATTCACATAGCGCCATTCTGAATATGCTAGAGCTTCGTCATGGATACCACCCGCATCATCATGTTTGAAGTACGGTATGAGTTTCAGGAAAATCTCAATGATTTGGATATGGCCCTGCACAGTCATTAGGATCAGACACATACATCCCTTGATCAAGTACTCCAGGTCACTTACGGCTGCGGCGGCTCGAAGCGAACTCCTGATCCTGTCCTTTGGCCAGGGGTCTTCAAATACGGACGACATGTTGCAATTCTGTATGTTGATATGGTTTACCGGGCTTTACCTTGCGAAGTTGATGGAACATGGACGGTAATCAGGCATTTATCTTTGGTCTAGAGCGGGAATGCAAGGGTCACGCATAACATCTCACAACCTGCCTGCCAAGTCGCTTGTGAACCTTGACAGCGGCGCAGATTCCGCGCCGCTAAGCCCAGATTCACCTAGTCGAGCGCTCAATCCCACGGCGCCAAAGCTGCGGTAAGAGAATCAAGTTTAGCGTCTGGAAAGCCAATGGTATGCACACCGCCCGAGAGAGGAGGTTTGGGGTCATGCGCGACATGATTGACATGCCCGGAAAGGGCGCGCAAGGCAGATTTGCTCGCCCTGTTTTATGTCCGTTCTCCGGAGCCGGTTGGTGTCTTGAATAGATGCAATCGACAACGGCTGCGCCTCAACACCACATGCAATCGTTTTCAGCTCGTCGATCATTCCCAGGGTAGTTAATGGCTACGATTTATTTCGCGATATAAGTTGTGTGCCTATTTCAACGATCTCCGAAGAAGCCGAAAGACTGATTGGGCTCTCTAGCAGTCCCGTGGAGATGAGTGTAGGTTTAGAAGCTGCCGAAACAGGCCAGAGAAAGGAAATGGGTAATGTACATTATCGAATTGAATAGCAGGAAATTTCGAGAAGAAACCTCCTTAGTAAGCCCCGATCCTCTCTACCCATGACGGTTGAGCCGTCTGCCCAGGCTTTCGGTAGCCTGACTGAACGATGTGATCCGCTGCCAACTCAAATCCTCCGACGCGTGCACCTGACCTATCCAAAGCCCAGAGAGTGAGCGCGACGGTATTATTGCCGTTGTAGTTGAGGATGCCCTCGGGTACCGGGAAGTGCGTTTGCGGGCCGAGGTAGTTGACTGCAAGGACATTAGATTTATGCACGGGTACGATAGTGAGATGGATGGAGGAGATTCACTCACCGTATTTACCAAATTGATATCCGTTGACAAAAAGCTGCGCGCGGAAGAGGCTTGCCTCCCCAGTTGAAGCCGTCACATTCGAGATGACAAAGCTCAAGGGGATGTCGTAGCCGATCGGCATATCCAAGGGGAACTCTGTCTTGTAGAAAGCGACCCCAGAGTTCTTGGTACCCTCGAACGGTGTTACCGAAGCCCAGTCAGACGTGGGCGCTCCTGGAAGATGATAGCCTTGACGTTCCGCATAGAACGCACCCTCATTCAACGGACCACGCGTCTTGTCAATATAGTCTTCGGCCCCCAAGTTGCCGGTTAGCTTCCATGTTACGTCGGACTGTTTATGACCACCGAGAGAAAAGTCAACAATGCCGCGCGGGAGCTTCATCCAGTCGGACCGCGCCCAGAAGTTCATGCTCATGCCCATGTGGTCGATGACAACAGTGAACACAGAAGGGCCTACGAGTTTCAGACTTGTCAGATTGAATACTTGCGTTGAGTTGGCAGTATGAGAATCTCCAGCAAAGGACCCGAGGAAGGTCTCGTTGACCCAGACAGAGTGACTGTAGGCAAATCCGCCAGCTGTTGTCACATTGAAGAATGATTCGTTGCCGGATGCGGTGAAGTGACCTCGGTAGATAAGCGAACCGCCATGGAAGCCATAGTCACTACAGTAGAGTGATGTTGGTGTTGTCAGCCTTCGAGGATTGTTGCTGCGCTCCAGAGTTGCTTTGGGCCAGGCAGAATCGTCGTAGCTGTTAGATACCTCCGGGAGCGAATCGATTGAATGCCATTCAAGTTCAGACAAGACCGGCAGGTTGAAAGTCGGGCTCTCGAACACGACCTCAGCTTGGAGCCTGCCATTCTTCCTTTGAACATTTGAAAGGGGGACATTGTTGAAGGTAAGCGTGCTATCCAAAGGAACCCCTCCCAGAACTTCGAGAGTTGTAGTAGCGTTGATGTCTCCCGTCAAGTGAAGGACACCATCCGCAAAAGTCGCATTCCGTAAAAGATAGGGCCCCTTTGCAATGATTGACGACTTGCCTTGAGTAGGTCTAATCATCCCATTCTCAGCGTTCGGAAGGTCAAGTATCCAGTGTCGGTAAGCATCGTTCCGCCATAGAAGATGGACCTCGAAGTTGTTGAAACGTACAACCTGCTTCCTTTCTTGGACTTTCCAGTGAACGGCTCTGAAGCTGCCGTAATTGCGCGTCGTTGCGTTGCTGCCTTCAAAACGTGGCTTCTCCAATGAGGATGGCACGGCAAACTCATGCTCTTCGCCGGCGCCCCCGTACAAGATGAGCAATACTTTACTTCCGTACTTTTTCCAGGTGAAGATATCCGCTGTCGAGTAGATCAAGTTGATACCGCCGATATCATGATCCGTGACATGGATCTTGGAGTCGCGCCCATGGAGAGATAGCTCACCGCCCAGCAAGGGGATGGAGATGTTGCCGGCAGAGGTTGGCACATTAAGCTTGTAGGCTGTGCGGTTGAGTGAGGTGTAATCGGTATGACGCAACACGTAGAAACGAGTCTTTTCTCCTACAATGGGAACGACTCGCAGGTCTGGCGTACTGACAAACTCGGTAGACGTGGCGTTTTGAGGGATTGCCGTGAGATAGGCCTCGGAAGAATGAAGGAAGTGTGCTTGGATCTTGGCCTCGCTGTACTTCTCTCGATCAATACCGCGGTTCTCTCTGATGGAAGCACCGTGATCGTAGGATGTGTAGCCCTCTGAGTGACCCATGTTTCCCCAATTTGTCCCACCAAATGTCTGTTCGCAAAGTTATTGATAAGCTAGAATATGCATCTGTGAAAACATACCATGTAGATGTTGAGTATCTTGATTGAGCGAGACACAAGCTCTTTCACAAAAACGCGGGTGAAGTCCTGATTGATCTTTGCTGCACACTTGTCCAGACCAACGCCTCCCCTTTGATCTATCAGCACATGCGTCGATAGAAGAGACTGTCATGTAAGGAGAACCTACCATGGATCAGGAGCACCTCCTTGGTACTCCAATACGGCATAAGGACTGCTTGGACTTTGTTGCAGATGATTTTGGTATGTGTATGTCAAGCTCAGAGCAGTGAGATCCGTCCAGTCCGTAGGGTGATCGCCTGAAGTCGTTTAGTGAGTGGACGAGATCGGAGACTGACGCGGTCTGGTTAAGGAAGAACTTACATCCTTTGTAGAAAGGGTACGCATCATGCGCGTAGATGTCTAACTCCCCTTTCCCAGATCCAGGTGCCCAATTACCCAGAGGCACGGCGTCATTGCCAATCAGTGGGACTACGATACTATTTCGTCTAAATTGGTCTTCCATGAACACCATGTAGTTCGGATCCAAGAGCTTAGTTGACTCGACCAGATTGGCAGTTCCAACCGCTAGACTATACTCATTCTCTGGCTGAACGAGGATGATGGGCCCGCCGTTGGTGATCTGAGCCGCCGAAATGACGCGAAGGACGCTCGAAATGTAGTTCTCGGTGGCGTTGGTGTAGTCTGGGGCCATTGATCTCAGTTCGCCCTTGTTGCGCTGTAGCCAGCCGGGAAATCCGCCCCCAGAGAGCTCAGAGTTGATGTAGGGACCAGGTCGTGCGATGAGATAGAGTCCAGCTTCGACTGCGGCGTCGATGAAAGGTTGTAGATCAAACGCATTTTCCATACGAACCTCACCCGGTTTGCCCTCAAGCAAGGCCCAGTTGACGTAGAATGAGACTGCATTGTAACCTAGCGCCTTGATCTTCTGGAGTACGTCTAACCAGAGGCCTGGCGAAGGGATACGCCATGGGTGGAACTCGCCGGACAAGATGACAATACGTTCCCCTCGGACAAAGAGTGAGTGTTCATCCCATCTTATCAGATCTTGAGTGGCATTGGTGGACCTGACATGGGCTTTGCTAAGAACAGCATCCGTGGAGGACACAAAGAGGAGGCTAACAACAGCTAAGAAAGAGGAGAGCTTCATCTCGACTTCTCAATCGGAAACAACTCTGTTGCCTTCTCATGGAAGAGAGATAGGTGAGCTTATCTGGTTAAGACTAAGACATGTCTTATATGCCTAGTCTCTCTAAGACTCTATCATTCAATCAAGCATGTTCACTTGCAAACAACCTATTTTGACTTTTCCACACATTCAACAAGCATTCTCGCTTTCGCTTTCAACCGCTGCGGGGTATCGACAAAACGCCCTGATATCATAACATTCACATCGACGTCGGGCCGGGCATATTGCGGCCCCTTGAGCACGACATGTTGTCCGGTTACGATCTACACTGCTCGCATAGGCGCGGATATCGAGTGAGTGATCTAGTTGCCCCCCGGGCGCAGAAGGGTCTGGGTTTCTGAGCCACGCATCTTGTAAGGTCCTGCCTTGCCAGTAGGCCCATCATGTACACTACTCCGTTTAGAGATCACCACACAAAGCCTGATGTCATTATATGAGAGCCGGAGTATTTTGCCTGGGATGGAAATGTTGACATGTCATACGCGTATTCGTAAGGTTCTTTACCTTAGGAGGCGAAGTTACTCACTTACAACCCAAGGATCACCGTAGCACAGAATGCGACTTCAATAATGAGGACCTGCATCTGCATCTGGTCCACAGAAAAAGCGATTGCATCGATGGTTCTAACAAGTCAGATTCATCCCTTCGTTCTGAGAAGAGGGTTTCATGAGAATAACACGGCGCATCTTCCCAGACCTAGCTAACTCGTTCCCACCATCGTGATTAACGCCGTCCGGCAAGGCTCTCCGGGCCCGCTCCGAGCTCGCAGGACATGGAGTACTGCCAAAAAAATTGATTCGAGGTCGACGCGAGAGTTGAATGTGAACTGCGCCGTCATATGACGTTGCCAAATATGACGTGGCAATAACGGGCTTCAAAGAAGCTCGAAATGTGGCTGGGCGGTTGACGTCTTAGTTAAACACGCGTATTACTGACGGTTTGATTGGCTGTCATCTTAGAGAGGGGTAGAATACATTTATCGACGGATGAAATACGGCAACCTCCCCGTAATGTTTCTACGCAAAAATGTGCCAACCATGAGTTCTTTGAGGTCGATTGCCTACAAGCTTCCGGAGCCGCGTAAAGTAAGTTCGGTGCAGTGGTTGATATCGCGAGGTCCATTCCTTCAATACCTGCCTACAAGAAAGTACATGTTATCGAAAGCGACCGAACGCAGTGATGCCGCTGTACGCGAATATTTCCTTGGCAGTACGCGTATGCCGTCGTATAACCCAGAATAGGCTGTGCATAAACCGGGTACGCGGGGCTATGACGGAATCAATCAAGCGAGAGTCGTGATTTACCACTGGCGTAAGACTGAATGCAGTATGCCTTGCGTATCGATAGAGAAGAAAACTGACGACAATTGCTCTCAAATTAAGTCAACGGGACGACGTACTTCGGCACTAACAAGAAAACGAAATGGCAGTTACGCATGGTGATGACTACTGGCGTTGAGCAGAATCTCGGGTAATCGATTTTTCACATACGTATATGTAAGCAATGCATGTGTTCAAGCAACTGGTAGAGATCTTTCGGGTGTTCTCACACCTGGTCGACCATTTTCGTGATCCAGTAGGTCCGTGAGTACATGAAAGTCCGCCATAGAGATGCCAAAGGGCTATAGGTAAGCTTTCAGGTGGAAGGGCTCAAAAGGCACAACGGTGACCACGCCAACCAACCCGTTGTCAGTCTTAGGAAGAGCAGCCAATGACGAAAACTCCCGCCCAGAGCTCCTAATCTCGGGTAAAATACTGCGAAGGTAGTTCCACATCGTGCCCGGCACAACAGCGACAACCTGATTGTTTCCATCCACCAGGTATGACGTGGCATCAGCAAACGGACTGGCAAAGTCCAAAGGGGGCAGTCTTGCGCCGTTGACGTAGACCGTGATCGCATCCAGCACAGGCGGGAAATTGAGGTAGGCACCAAAGGACGTGCCATTCGCACTGCCGATGGTCGATGCTACTGGCGGCCAGGTAAAGTTCGTGTGGTAGTAGCCAACCCCAGAAGTGTTTGTTGCGGCGGGAAGCTCATTCCATGAGACTAATTTGTCGAGTTGATGAGTCGTATTTCTCTTGACAGCTGTGATCGTTGCATCGCTGACGTTTTCTGGGGCTTCTCAATGCTCAAGAACCAGTGTCCATGACTTCAACTCGAAGGCTTCAGGCACATGGCTATGGAGAGGGGTCTCCGAGGCGTTTGATAGCCTGATGAGCCCTGGATTCGAGGAAGCAGCGACGTGTAGTTCAAAGCCATCACCCACTGGAGCGTAGCCAATGACGTTCGATGAAACCTCCGTAGCATGAAAGGCTGGAGTCGCAAGACCGCGCATGGTTTTGGCAGCAAACGCTATGATCTTGGTTTGATTCGCTGCGAGTTGGAGCGGGATAGTTGTCGTAGATCCGTCAGTCCGGTAGTTGAGAACCGGTTGACGGGCTCCCGTCCAGAGATCCAAGAAGTAGGGAGTATTCTTCGACTGTACTACCACCTCGCCTGTTGCTGCAACCAAGTCACCAAATACGTAGGCGTAAGAGATGCCGCTTGCTTTGTCATCCCTCCATGTAGAATACCACGTGCCGTTCGTTCGCACGCCAACTCGTGGCTCAAGGTTCAGGTCGCGCAGCTTCTGCGAAATTTGGCCCTCTGCAACGTGATATACATTCTTCTGGTTCAGAAGGTCGATCAACTCATCGTGGAAAGAGTCTTTTTCAGAAATGATCTGCGACTCTGAGGCGTAGAGCCCAGGAGCTGAACCAGCTACGATTATTGGCAAGCCAGCTTCTGTGAAGCTCTTCAGCTTGGCGATTGAGAGCTGCGTCAAATTCTGAGAACCAAGGATGACCATGGCTTGATAAGCTGCATCTTCTGGTGCGAGATTACCGTCGTCGACATATGCCTGGGGCAGGTCAAAGTTGTCTGGTGATAGGTATGTGTAAGACCAACCTACGCGATGTTAGTGGCAGATCTACGGCTCAATTCCAATAAAGATGTCACATACCTGCATCAACCAAGTCTTCGGATGTGTACACCGTTTCTAGATTTGGATCAGTAGCAGACTGCTTGTTATAGAATGCGATGTCGGTGCGTGGGACCCCCAGTTGCTGAACATGCTGCAGCCGCGACATGTAATCCATGGCTGCCTGGAGACCATTGTCCCAATCTGGTCTTTTCGGTGAGTAAAGATCTGAGACGTAATAGATGAAAGCTGTGTATCCAGGCCAAGTTGTCTGAGGATAGTTGCCAGTATATGATTGCCCATGAATGACGAATTGGTTCACACTCTGGAGCGTCGACATATGGGATGGAAGCCTCCATATCCATGGGGAGGTTGTAGGATGGTTGGGATGAAAGTCCTTTGACTCCTAGGCTCTTGAGCCACTGCGAAAGGGTGGTGAGGTATTCCTGATATCCCGCTGCCAAAGTCTTACGATAGTCATTGACGTAACCCTGTCCCTGATCCGGTCGGTTCAAGGTACAGCGTATGGTACCAGGGGATGTGTTCTGGAGATTGATATTGTTGTTACCGAAAATGATGAGAGGCAGGTATGGTCTCAAATCATATGCGAACAACTCTTTGAACCGTGTTGGAAGTGTGCGGGTCCAAGAAGTATTTGAGCGAATCTCGATACTATCCTCCCATCCTGCGTTCCCAACGCGGTTAGCTGAGAAGGCTACCAATCGATTCGAACAGGGCATACCATGATTACCAACATCTCTCAGAAGTCCTCTAAGTTCGTCAGTGAGCAGATGTTGCTCCCAAAAAGCTTTCACTGTCTGAGCGCCTCGGGCGCTGTAGTGATCCACGACGTAGGAACCGTTGTCCCAGATGGTAGCCGTCGTATTGGACGGGAAGTGAACATTGTGGTTGTGAGAGAGCGTTTCATAGAAGAAGAACAACTCGTGGTCAGATCTATTCGTCAAGGAAACAGGGAGCTCCCAAGTTAATATGCCATTGCCGGAAACGTTTGAGGTTATGTCCGTGAGAGATCCATCTTGCAAAACAAGATCCTCGTAAGCCACAGTCGTCGGGCTGGTGACCCCAGGAACGCCAGTCACGTTGTAAGAAACATTCGCTCGAGATACCACTGCAGTAGACACGGCAGCGACCAATCTTCCGTCTCCCCAGCCGGGAATGGTTCCGTTGAAAACGCCACGGCTGGCAACGGATGGACTGATGGAAACCTGCGTTGAGTGCTTGGTCACATCAACTCAATTGTGCCCAGCCTTAAGATGTTGGGAGTCTAAATGTACGTACCAAGTCCCACTGCAGCCCCTCATCATCAGGGTGAGCCGGAATACCTTGTCCCTGATTCGGTCCAAGTGAAAAGTCCATGACTAATTCAGCCTGCTTGTGGGCCTTCAAGGCTGCTATGAAAAGATTGAGATGAGCTGGTGTACCAAAGCCGTAAGTAGACCAATTGACCCCGGCTGGGGCTGGTCCAAGTTCTCCTCCATAGTTATAGAATGGCAGGAACTCTACGCCCCCAGCTCCAATATCACCGGATGCTCTGATGTCTGCTTCCACAGTCTCGGCGTTTACACTGGCGTCGGGAAGCCAGTATCTGAACTTTGGACGCTCTCGGGATGGTGGATGGAGGAAGTGGTCTGGGGATAAAGTGCAATTTGAGGGTTGGATGGCCTCGCAACCAGTAAGAGATAGGGCAAAGAAGCCGACTACATGGCGGGATGTGACCATTGTGAGGACAAGTTCGCTCGAAGTTGATCTAGTCGCGGTTTGGCTGGGCCCCTCAAGCAACTACGAAGGAAAGGACTTGATGAATCGTTAAATAGATCAACGGCATGGCGAACGTTCGAGGGATTGACTTGTCGAGATAGTGCTAGGCACGAAACTTGCAGTCGAGACATAGTGGGCCAAAGGATATTCGGCAGTCTCCTCGGTGTGATTGACGACGAAGTCGGACCGTGTTGTTAATATCACCTGGATAACAACAGGCGGTAACATCCAATCGCAGCTCATTACGGTTGGGAAAAGAGCACACCATCGGGCTTCCGGACTAGTTCGACTAACCTAGTTCAAACTACATCATCAATCAGATGTGGAGTAAACCCGGTGCTTGCACGAAAGTCGGCACATGCAGTCTTTACGTTCGTAACAGGTACGAGATCCAACCAAATATCTGCCTGACATTCAATGATGTTTGTCGCTAGCGGGTTCTAGCCATAACGAATACGCGTATCTACGGACGTCCTGATTCCTCCAAGCCCGTTAACCTAGTCAAGGGGTTAATGCCGTACCCCTCCCTCTTGCTTACTCTGGGGTGCAGCTCGCTTCCGTCCACAGTCGTCGGAAGTGTGGAGAACGAAACATCTTAGCCACCGTCTACAACTTGCTTTCTCGGGGTGTATTAATCCGGCCAAAGCTCGATACGCAATTGCTTTAACGTGCTGGTTGAAGTGGTGGAATTCACAGACGTGGGTTCTTGGTCCATCCAGACCCACCGCTATTACTGCTGGAGGCATTTCGTTGGTCATGAGTTTTGTTAAGGTGCTTACTTACCTCCCACGAGGCTTGTCAACTATCCTTATTTCTACACATTGACAACTCCGTAACCCGTTGCCTATTCTTCTTCGACGTTTCCTTATTCTTTCGCCTCTTATTCGCTATCATCTTCTTCGCTGTCCCCGAATTCGCCGTTGTTGTCCTCATCCTCACTTTCTTCCCATTCGTCGTCATTTTCATCATCTTCCTCTTCTTCGACATCTGCCCTCTCAGCAGTGACTCCAAAGCGATCGTAAAAATCGTGAACAAAGTCTGGCTGGAGTTGTGTTGCCTCTTGCAAGAGGACCGTGGCCCCCTTGGCTTCTATCTCCTTCAAAAGGTTGATATCTAGATCGTCTTCCAATACTTCAAGCACTATCTCCCTCAACCTCGGTAGCCTGTCTTGTCTGCGTTGAGAAAGCCCATCAAACAAGGCTCTGAAGCATTTTGCCAACTGCGCAGGAGATCGTTCATCATCATCATCTTCTTCTTCTTCCGCTAGAATTCGAAGCGATTCGAGAGATGGAGGAAGCAGGTCCACCAGACGAGGCGCAGCCATCTCGTCAATCGGCGAGGTGAGCGGTGCGTCATTGAAATCGCCCTTAGACTCCTCTATATGATCTTTGCGAAATTCTGGCCCCATGAGCATGGCGCCATCAATCTCGAGTGATCTGAGGCGTTTGAATCCCCTCATGTCGGTGAGCGTACTCCCCATTGATCCCCACTTCGTCATCACCCACACTGAAAGCTGCTCCAGTGTCTCGCCGGTGCACTCCATGATGGTATTGAGGATCTCGCCAGAGTCGTAGTTCATGCCACATGCGTCCCACTTCGCCTCGTATGCAAAACGGAAATACTTCAGGTTGGGCATGCGGGAGAGCAAAACACGCATTTCCCATGCCTCAAACGTGCAACCCACCAACTCCAGCTTTTCTAGACGTGGGCTATAGCTCGAGTACTCTGGTGAAAACATCAAGCCTGTATAGCCGTCTTCAAGGGCGACGCAACCTCCGATATATGCCTCCCGAAGAGACTCGAGGGCCAAGAAGGGTGTGTTCAAGGTCATTGAGTTCCTGCAATTGTAACCGGAGCCAGCGAATGGTCGAAGAATCTCTAGCTTCGAGAGTCCCGCACCTTTGAAGCCAGGATCGTTGGCACAATACACAATTTGATCAAGCACCCGCCAAACTGCAAAATCTCTTCCAGTTCCGCTTAAGTCTTGTCCCCGTAGCCCAACTTTCCGCCAGCCAGTGGGCAGAGCAAGCTCCCGCACGTTGGTCAATAGGCTGAGTAGGAGTATCTCGGCATGACCATAAGTCTCCTCCAGAATCATATCCTCCCAGAAATCGGGGTGTTCGCCGATCTGTTTCAGATAAGGAGATTCACGCAGAAATTGCTGAAGTGCTTTGATGTCTTCACCTTTCGTGAGCCGTGGCGAGCGCCTTGTGTTTTCTGGTTGGTGTGAAACGTGATTATCATCCCACATCAAGTTATCACGGCCGAAACCAGCTTTGAGATCAGCTGTCTCGATATATCGAGCAATTCTTGGATTGTGTATGATGCTCATGAGGAGGTCGATGCCATGACGAACAAAAATCCTAGTCTTCGCGGTAATATTATCCCAAGTTCCAGAGCTGTGGGTCAACGCTATTGTCAGCTTAGGTATGCCAGCGCAAACGAGTTGCATCATCGGTTTTCCTCATCACACAGCAACGAACCTGGTATTGAAGGTAGAAAATGAAAAATGCCGGAATCGCTTTCGGAGACTGTTGTGCTGCTCTAAGTATCTCTCACTCGCGTCGTATAATGCCCTACAGGTGACTGCAACGTTCTCGATCGACTCAGGAATCGTTTCCGAGATGATGCGCTGCTGCAGCTCAATCGGGAGGCGCAATAGAGACATCGTTGGCACTCATGAAATGTTTTCGTGGAGTTACCAATGGAGATCGATAGTCGCAAAGGCGTTTGGGGATGTTGAGGTTTGACGGTCAACTAGCTTTCGACATCAGGCTCCCATGAAACAGAATATCGTTGATGTTTGCTGAAGTCAGCGCAAAGTGGAAAAATGGGGCAAGAAGGTAATTTACCGCGAGTGCCGCGCCGCAGCTAACGAGCCACGGCCGGGAAGGATGGTGGTCTGGTTCGTCTACCCGAGTATTTGCTCCATCGAGGTACCCAGTCAGCGACTCAAGGGCTCAACTCCCTTCAGTCTGCTCAACACGAGTCTTTGGTTCTGGACAGATTCGATGATAGCTACCGTACGAACCGACTTCGACATACATATTAAGTTTTTTTTCTTTTTTTTTTTTTCCTTTTTTTTTTCTTTTTTCCTTTTTGTAAAATAAATAAATAAAAATAAGGGTTAAGCATTTAGAACGGCGCCCTGAACTTTCATCAATGGTATTCGAGAATTGTTCATCCAGTAATTACGTATCACTTGCCCGAAATCCTTAGGTCTTTGAAGTTTGGTCGACATATCGTAGGATATGAAAATGCTGGTGGCTCTACATGTGCACACGACTGATACGTCATCGCCTCATTCCAACTCAGAAGTAGCAAAAATTGAGCTTTGATTTAGCGAAAGCTTCAATTACCAGCTTGTGCAGCTTGTACAGCTTGTACAGCTTGTTGAGAAAGCGCATTCCCAGCTATAGGAGCTAGTACTCAAATGCTCAGCTTGGGAATTTGGAGCGACGTGTCTTTTCCAAAGGGATGTTGACATCATAGAGCTCAAATAATTGGATGGAATATTTTCTACGATTTATTATATAAGGTAAGGTGGCCGTATTAATGGTACTTTAGTGGTAATCGACGCTGGTTGACTTTTTGCAAAGGTCTTATTCTCGATGTCTGGCATGATAACTCCTTCGATAGATGTTCCTCGGGGAAGCTCTCTAAGAACCCTTTAGATCATCTGTTAACCCTTTGAACTAAGTAAGAACGTTGGTCAACATACAGAAAGATCGAGCCAAGACAGACTTGTGCCCCCTACTCGATAGTTTCATACGCAAAATTACTTGCGTATCAAGTCTTTATCGGAACCTCGCCTGCATATATTGGGGTTGAAATTCATTCTTATAAGCCTTCCATCCTCCCTCGGAAAGAGTAGCAGTCAATGCGTAAAGTCAACTAGATAATTGATCAATTTAATTAGTGTTTTGAGAGTTTTCGGCTATCTGGAGTTGGATGAGACATAGCCGCAACGGAAGAGTCCTTGTAACTGATACTATTCTTACTTTGCAGCAGTTTCCAGCTTCAGATGTCAAGAATTGTCAGGCTCAACCTACTGGAACCGGTGCCAATTGGCAATGGGTCAACGTTGTTTGCTTGCCTCAGGCCCCATTGGAGTAGGTAGATTAGCCGTCAGGGCACAGCAACTCACGAGAAACAAGAGGCAAGAACTATGTATTCGTTGGCAAGAAGCTCAATGCAGCTCCATGCAATTTACAGTAGAGGTAGAATTTCGCACTGCTTGAGCCTTCTAACCTCAGACTACAACGGATTCCCATCATGTACGTGTGTACGTGGGATCGAGAAAGACAATTTCAAAGCCCATCATTCCAGGCAACAAGACCGCATAGTGAGATACCTGTCTTCACTTGGCTGATAGAAGGCCGAAATTCCTGTGACTCAGGAACCATGCTTGATAGCCCCCCCCCCCCCCCCCCAGTAGCGACGTGGGAGGGTCATTGATATTGACTGGTACTTGTGCCGGCATTGTAGAATCCGGGTGATGGCTAAACCACGCAGCTCCTTCCGTATGTCAAGCTGAGCTATCCCACAAGCGAAAGCATCACTGCAATATGGTATTTCCTCAGGAGGGCTGAGATGTTGCGAGATGGATGTATTGAGGCTCTCAACGTCTTTCTTTCTGTGCCGGGGAGCTCAGACGAAAATTAGCGAAGTCTATCACAGTTATGCGCAATGCACAATTCTCTTTGACACATGCAAGGCTGATCTTATTGCGAGAATTGACTTATCAACATATTCTAAACTGCCACGGGTCCTTGAAAATATTGGAACCGCTAGCATGATCTGTTCATAGTGATGCTTAGAGGTAGGCAACATAGATAAATCGCACTCATGTTTATGTCGGCGGCGGTGGGTTGCTTAGGTTCAGCCTGCGACCGTACTCATCAACTAAGAATAGGCAAAAGTTGCCCAAAATCATTTCAATCTGCGACGCTGCCCGCCCTATTCTCAGCTATTCATTTCGCCAAGCAGTGCAGGTCGCGGGGCCCGGGTGAAACCTGCGCAAGGACAACTACAGAGTGCCATCACTACAACCAAGAATAAGGATTTAGTTACAGTTAAATCGCAGGGCCGAATTAACCTTCTGAATGGTGCTGGTGCAGCGCTCCAAGGCGGACTCTAAAAAGGAATCCTACCCCGGAGCTGCCCTGACCGAGCATGTTAAAAAATGGAGTGATGTAGACTTTAAGTGGTCGGGTTCTTGGGCCAGATTGCAGATCAATATCTGGCATCCCTTGCAGGTTTCATTGGTGTGGACACGAAAATCCCACCTTGCCCACACGCGTGGTTTGGCCTTTGATGAAGGCGTGCAGGGCAAGCAAGGTGCAGAGCAGGCATTGAACTCTGGACCATTGCACAATCCGTGCTCGCGAGGTTCACCTACCTTCTTCAGTAAGAGGGATTCGTTATCAACAAACGGGTTGCCGCATTCGTTTAGCGGAGGGTGCAGGTGCGTTCCGGTCGGTGAGGAGTCGGCGAGTTGGTGGGAATCTGGGTCTTTTACGACGGATATACCTTACTATCGCAAGTAAAGAGGCCTACGGTCCACTATCAGGCCCGGTTCATATCCGACAAGGAACCGTTCTTCCACTTATTTGGTCAACACTCAGCACCACGATGAGCTGTAGAAGGCTGTTCGGGCTATCGGGTGTTGTCCGAGATCTTTCGGCTCGCAAAACGTTATCGACGCCTCGAGTTCGGACTTGGGAATGGATTCAGGTTGTGAGCCGAAGTCGGACTCTGGCACCCGACATGTAAGCTGCTTAAAGCATTGGATGCAGTCCGGGCTCCCCATGCAGTGCCGGTATTTGATGCGGGCGCTTAATAAGGTCCCGAGCGGGAGACATAATCCGGATGATCAAGTCAGGCACCCCGTGGTGGTTCCTGCATTCACGAGGCTTCCAATCGTCTTGATCAGAAGAATTTGTTGGTCCCGACGCACTCCCACCTTCCAGAAACCTGCTTGAGAGGGGCCTTGAGGTTGCGGCGCATGACGCATGCAACATGGGCCTGATCAATATATCGTGTAAATTCCGGGAATCTTTGTAGTATTTTGAGTGATGAAAACCCAGGTATAACACATTCCAAATTGACGACAAGAATGATTTCCTAGCGAGCATGGGCAGTGCTTAGGTGTAGTAGTATTCCTAACCAAGATGATGCCGGAGTCTGGAGAACGGGCATTGCTCAGTCTAAGTTGACATGGAGAAAGTCGGTCTGCAGAAGACAAGAACGGAGTGATCCTGACAACCCGGGTTCTTACCGCGCGTATCCGCAAAACTTTTCAGACGAACCAGCGCCCCATAAGTCACGACTGGAGCCAGAACCCAGCACCTTAAGGTTTCCGTCGAGATTAACATCGCAAGACGTCTCTCCTTGAGTCCTTACCCACACCCACGGGCCACAGCTCAGTCACCGAGAGACCAGGGAGTAGTATGGGGCTAGAGGCCATTGTCTGTGTTGCTATCGGTTACCAAGACCGAGAATGCATTGTCATCGACTGCCTCACCGTTGCAATTGACGGCTTTCACGGAGTCCAAGAGTCCTTGGCGAAGCGCGGCGATTTTCTCTATGTGGCGTACGAAAACATTCGTGATGAACGACTGACTTTTCCCTAGACCTTAAGGCTCCGCCACGGCCTGCGTCGTGTTCGGTTGCCACCGCCGGCAGCAAACTGTTTCCGGAATTTCGAGGAGCTCCCACACGGATCCGAGGTTTCGTGAGTACGGCCGGTCATAAGTCCGAGGGACGGGTGCTGTTACTCGACAACGCCTAAATGGGACCCCTGGTCGAGGTATCGGAAATTTTCGCGATGGAAACTGCGGGAACTATATTCTAGTGGGATGTAGTTGAGCAAGTTGAGTGTCAGAATTTTCTTCTCAACTCCTTCTCGACTTGCGTCAGACCCATTTCAAGAAAGAGAAGGAGGGACCGAACCGGAGGAAGCTCTTGAGCGAAATCTCGCTTCCAGGATATGTCATGCGCAGATGTGGTAGGTAGCATTGGAATGTGATGGGAGATGCCACCTCCCTTTTTGTGTCTCTAGCGGGAGGCTTATCCCTGTTTCTGAAGAAGAAAGCGAACAAATGGTTTTCAGACACCGGACGATTCAAGCATAATGCGCTCTCAAGCGTAAACAACAAACAAACAATTAAGGGAGATCAGAGAAAAAATCAATGCCCGTAGAGCCAGTGCACTGGGAACCTGGGACGAAGAATCAGGAATCTCCAAAGACACGTGGGCGAGTTGACATCGGAAGGAAATGAGGGATGCTGGGAATCGTCCTGTTTCCAACTTCCTAATTCTCACGATGCCTGGACGTCGGAAGTCGACCGAACTTCTGTAAGTGTAAAAGCCCCCAAATGTCCCTCGATCGGGGACAGGAGTCTGTCCGTGACGTGGGTTTCTCCCAGGACCGGGCCAACAATTGCAATCCAGACCTCTGGGACCTTCGCTTCCGAAGAGCGTTGCAGTCTCCATTCACGTTGTCACCACCCGCGCGCTTGTCCAAGCCCCATCCCGCTGGCTGGGCTGCTGTCATGTGCTCGCTAGGAGCATCGCCCACCCCCCGTGCAACGACTTGGCTCCTTAACTTGGCTCCGTTATTATTCAGCCATGATAGCGCCTTATTAAGCTACCAAATCTCATTCCAGGGCGAGTCAGTTACCCGCTCTATCCTTGTCAGCCAACCGCTAGTGGATGCTCTTTTTCTGGAGTCTGCAGAGGGGAACCGAGGGAGGAGCACAGACAGGAAGGCAGAAGAAGAGAAGGTAAAAAAACGTGAAACTAGCTCCATCCCGTCACTCACCCATCAACTTGATACGCCAGTTCTTGGGTCGTTAACGGCACTCGCTGGTCCACCCTACTAGATCTGATAACGGGCTTCTCCCCGGATCAGGGAGGCATTGCAGCACCATTCAGCTTGGCAGCGGGTCGACGTCGTTTATCTGAGTTTGAACCATCGTTGCTATCCCACCGTCATTCTCTCATAACAGGCCCAAGTCAAGCTTCCGGATTTGGGGCCTGGATTTTCCTCTAGACCCGCTTGTCCAAGTTTCCTGGGACTACAGAGTGCCACCCGACTTGTCCGAAAGAATCGAGACAGCCCGTCCGCCAAGACCGACCTTCCCTGGATGCAGCCATCCCTCAGTGTCGGGGACATCATGCGCAGAGACTTAGAGAAGAGCTCCCACCAGCATCTCTTCATTGGAAAACGGGGCCGCCGTCCCCGTTCCTGCTGATGTCTCCTGGTGCTCAACGACACCCATGGCGCACGTCATGGAGCCCATTGGGATTAATACCTCTAAACATGTAGACCTTGGGTAGCAACCGCTTGGCCCGCTCCTCGAACCGAATGCGGATATGAGCAAGGAGGCTCGGAGTGATGCCAAGAAACTTGCAGTATAGGGGAGGGGGGAGCTTAGAGAAGAAAAAGTTGACGTCGAGTGGTATTGTCGTGGTCATGATAAATAAGGCTCATGGGACCGTCCGCTTTCGCCAGTGATTTGGCTTTGAGACTCAACACATACGTGCTCACCGTCATCACTCACCCACATTCACTCATTATCTGACAAGATGCGTGCTGCTCTCATCTCCGCCCTCGCGGCCGGCGCCGCCGCCACTCGCCCGTTCCTGAACGAGCCGGATACCGGTATCGAGCTTGCCCTTGGTGACCTCGCCGTTGGTGCTCTGCCCAACCTCACCCAGATGGTCGGCCTTCCTGACTTCGAGTACGCCGCTCGCAACTACCTCCCCATCAAGAACTACACCTACTACCGCAACGGTGCCGCTGGCGAATGGTCTTACCGCAACAACCTTGAGGTCTTCGGACGCTACCGCCTCCGCCCTCGCACCATGGTTGACATCACCAACATTGAGTCTACCCTCAAGTAAGTCCGAGCTTCGAGCTTTCTATTTAGACGAACCCTCATTGCTGGGTTTCTGGCTTTATTGTAGATCGCTGACTCGCGCAGCACCACCATCCTGGGACACAACTTCTCTGCTCCCATCTTCATCAGCCCTGCTGCCCGCGCTGATTACGCTCACGCTGATGCTGAGCTCAACCTGATGAGGGCCGCTGCTGCGGAGAACATCCTCTACATGCCCGCCCTCTACGCCGCCAAGACCATTGAGCAGATCGCTGAGGTCAAGGCCGAGGGCCAGGTCGCCTTCCAGCAGGTGTACCTCACCACCAACGACACCGCCACCCAGGTCCTCTTCGACCGCATCAAGGCCTCCGGCGCCAACGGCATCGTCTACACCGTCGACTCCGCCGCCGATGGCAACCGTCACCGTGCTGCGCGCTTCGCTGTCGGCTCCGCCGACTCCGACTACTCCCTCATCACCTGGAACGAGTACCGCAAGCTCTCTAACATGACCGACCTTCCCATCCTCATCAAGGGCATCATGACCGTTGAGGACGCCGAGGCCGCCATCGAGAACAAGGTCCCCGCCATTATCCTCTCCAACCACGGTGGTCGCCAGCTCGACGGCTCCCCTTCTTCTCTCGAGGTTGCTCTCGAGATCTACGAGAAGGACCCCGAAATCTTCCAGAAGATCGAGGTCTACGCCGACGGTGGTGTCCGCTACGGCGCTGATGTTCTCAAGCTCCTCTCCCTCGGTGTTAAGGCTGTTGGTCTCGGCCGTCCCATTATGTTCTCCAACATCTTCGGCCAGGAGGGTGTCGAGAAGGCTATCCAGCTCCTCAAGCACGAGATCGCCATCGACGCCGGCAACCTCGGTGTCCCCGACCTGAAGAAGATTGACGCCAGCTACGTAAGTCGAACACAATCTAGATGGCCCTACTCAAAACACACACTAATAACCTCAACAGGTCAAGTGGACCCCCAACAACTGGTACTCTTAAGCGTTTCGCTGGGTACTAGATAGAGAGTCGGAATGTTGAGGGTATCTTTTTTGCTTGATTCGCACAACGTAAATGATACCATATGAGTGCTGTATATACTCTTTCCTTTCTACTGAACATAGCCTTGGCCTGCGAATTGATAACCCTCAATCAAAAGTTCTTTGTGTTAGAGATAAAGAATCACTATTCAGTGCACGTGTTGTTTGACTTTGATAATCGGACCTGAGTGAGCCAATCCTGTTGTCCTATTACCTCAACAAAAAAAATGAAATTACAAGGTGCAAAACAAATGCTGGAACAATGTCCATGCCAAGTAGTGGACATTATTGAGGCACAAAGCCTCCAAACTCGATCGAAGTCTATATAGTTCCAAACATTGAAGCCTGAACAAGTGCCACTGAGACTTTACTCCTAACCGCCATTACCATCATCATTCACGCTTTTCTCAATACAATACCACGACTTCCTCACGATAGACTTACAAGTAAGTCTAATCACTCGCCCCTATCCCTAGTACCCAATTGTCGAACTTACACACTTCGCCATGTGTATCACTACCTTCATCGTCCGCACTTGTGCCAAGTGCAATAAGGAGATTAGCCGTCTGGAGCAGGAAACCGTCAGCTGCAAACGTGCTTCTCAGACTGATCCAAAGTGTTTTGGAAAGATTGAGGACTATCGACTGTTCAAGAAGCTTTGTTCTTACTGTCATCCATCATGCAGCTGCTTCTCAGACGATGCATTGAACAAAATCCTTGGCTCCGGTTGGGACTTTTCCTCCGCCGATAAGCTCCAGGATGACCAAGTTCATGCTCCCACCCCCGAGGGCAACGGTACGTTTGAAGACGAGGTTGAACGCATGTGTCATTGTGTAAAGAAGATGCGGCTCAGTGCTGATGGACGAACCAAATAAGTGTCTGTTCCGAGTGACAACGAGGCGGCAACCTGGCAGTGGCGTTTTACTGCCCCCGCAGGTCGATTCGTGGTATTTTCTAGATAGAACGAAGGTTAGATTTGATTTAGGTATGATAGAGTTTGTCAAAGCCAAGTTTCCATTGCTGATCGATGATTTTCAACAAAGCATAACTTGTGACTAGCTTATAATGAGAGCAAGTAAAAGCGTGTCTGGTATTTTGTTTTGAACTTCGATTTGAATATCAAATATTGTGAGCGATCATATTTTCGCTGTGACTACTCTCATTGAAGTATACAAGTACAAAGCGCAGTAATATTGAATGTTTCTTCCACTAAGTACATACTTTAGGTAAGATGGCATGACAACTTTCCCTCTATCCCGCGGACTAGTGAGAATAGCCATCAATGTTGTATAAACCACACTGAGTGAATTCTGGGCTGCCGGTTTAATAGGGCCGCGAAACTTCTACACTCGAAGATAGGCGTTGAATCATCCTGGGAGGCTCCACCCAGCAATGCTTATCATGTGGGGATGCCCATGAATGCATGATAATTTATCCTTTTGGTGTCGCTGATACATCAGTTCCAATGGATATTAATGAGCAATAGAATTTTACTCCATAGGCTGACCGTGGTCGGAGAAAAGTCGAGATCGATGTAGGTGGGACTTCCGTGTCTCCGCGATATTGCGTGGTTGGGCAACTTATCAGTATTCCGTTTATATTTCCACTTCCCGAGATCTGCTCGGCTCTCGGCAACATCGAAGGGTACAGCTTGCCAAGACATCCGTTCCTCTAGATTTTGACATGATATATGGAACACTGCTAGGTGAACTCAAGTTGATACCAAGATCCATGGAGTTAACATTGAGCGAAGAGCAAAGACTCCACATCACAGTACAGGAGAGGTGCAACGTTCCCGTTAACCTTGAGCTCGTGCACCTAAACCAAACAATAGGCTGCTGCCGTCATACACTAAACCATATGTTTCAAGAGACAATGCCATCAGTCGCGAAGAGGTGTGCGTCTGCCCATCTGTACTACCTTAGCGATAAGCATGTTGCCGCTAGGCCGTTCAGCTTTGACTTTTAATCCGACACTCGTATTGCACTATCTAAACAGGCCTGGGTAAGCGGGGGCAACTCAGCAGTTGCGCACAGCGCTAGTTAGTGAAACATGGGTTTGCGGATCGTCGGACAAACTTTCGATACCGAAGGACAGAAACTCTGTACAGAGCGAATTAAAAGGAGGCGGTACCATCTTTTCACTCCCGTGTCTACGACACATATGCAGCCCTCCCCATCTTCCGAAGGGAAAAAGCTCCACGTCACACCTTCTTCCCGGCCAGTCTTATAGTTCCCCCTTTCGCCCTACAGCGCCGGCCGTTCCTTCGGGCCCGCTGGGATTCTCGGCCCTTCTCTCGCACAGGAAATATGGCCACCTTCCCATCCGGAGCCTCGGGGCTGGATTCGATGTCTCCCGACAGTGACCAGCCAGGTTCCGCTCGGCGCCTCATTGCCTGTGTTGCGTGCCAGAAGCGGAAAGTCGAGTACAGCCGGGTGTTCCCCTGTGCAAACTGCATTAGGGTATGTCGCGTTCCGTCGGGTTGCTTCACGTATGGGAGGGCTTGAGGCTGATGAGATACTTCCTAGTCATCCAGCCAATGCATTCCTGGGACGCCAGCTCCTCCACGAGGCAGGAAGCCTTACAATCAGGCTCTCAAAGCACGTCTAGCCCGTTGCGAGCAGCTCTTGAGTGGCCAAGCATCAGCCTCAAACGCTTCTCCGAACACTGTTACCACGCCCAAGACGTCGCAGTCTCAAAGTCCGGCGGATCCTTCCCCGGTCTCCAAATGGACCCCGGAAGGAAAGCTGATAGAAGATCCAAATGGCAAGCTCGCTTTTATGGACAACTACCTCCTGGGGTTGGTTAATGAAGAGGTATGTCATTGTCTACACATATCTTTCCTCACCAAACCACTGACATGACATACCTCACTGCAGCTCCGAGCCATGGATGAACTCATCAGCCTAGACGAGAATGAACGCCACAGCCCACTTGGCAGCAGGCCTTCCGATCCAAACGCAGATCTTCTTCTTGGGGAGGACGCCTCTGGTTCCTCAGTCTTCGATGCGTGGCCCGGCGCCGCCCTCGTCTTTAAGCTGTGGCAGATTTTCCTTGATCGAGTTAATCCTTTCACAAAGGTTATTCATGTTCACAGCTTTCAGCCCTATGTCGTGGAAGCTACGAATGGTACTCAAGATCTGCCAGAAAACATCATGGTGCTGTTGCTGTCCATCTTTCTGATGGCAGTAGTTGCCATGTCTGAGGAGGAATGCTTAGTCGCGCTGAAGCAGTCCAAAGAAGCTGCAGTGGCGTCCTTCTCTGCTGGCATCCGTCAAACAATGAGGCGCCTTGACTTCATGCGGACTAACGATCTAATCATTCTACAGTCACTCTGTCTGTACTTGGTAAGTACGGTAACTATGACCCTGCATCCCAAAAAGTTGGCGGAATGTGCTGACGTTATTGGCAGTACTCATTGCAAGACCGATACGACCGCCACAGCTCGTGGGTCTTCAGCGGCACTGTCATACGGATTGCACAAAAGATGGGTCTCCACCGAGATGGAGACGTGCTTGGCCTCAGGCCCTTTGAATCAGAGATGAGGCGCAGGGTATGGTGGCAGCTGGTATCACTCGACGCAAAGTTTGCTTTATTCTCCGGCTTTGGTCACTCGCTGCTCCCTCGGGACTGGGATGCCAAAGAGCCGAGCAACTTGAACGATGCGGACATCTTTCCGGCCGCGATGCAACCAACACCGGATCGCGACGGACCCTCGGAGATGGTTTTGTGTTTGGTTAGGCACAAGATTACCAAGTTCCTTGTTGATACGCCCGGCCTTGAACCCGTCAAGATGATGGGTGAGCTGAATGAGTCCGCTGGTGCTCCTCCAGTGGCAGGGGGTACAAGAGAGCAGCAGATGAGCTACTATCTTACTCATTTCGAGCTGTTGGAACAGAATCTTCAGCACATCTTGGACAACAGATGCAACCCCCACGCTGGGCAAGTCCACGTCATGGCTCAGGGGCTGATTGCAGCTCTTCTCACACAGAAACGGCACTTGATCAAGAGCCTTAGCGATGGACCTAGACCTGACGCTGTGATTCAGAGCGGAGAGGACAATGCTTTCATGTGGGCTGTTTCAATGCTTGAGCACACGGCGTTTCTTTACTCTTCTTCAGAAGATACAGGGTTCCTCTGGTTCGCCGATTTCAACTTCCAGTACGATGTACTACTTTACGTCGTGGTGTTGTTGGGGCAAAGACTCGAAGGACCTATTGCACAGCGTGCCTGGGAAAAGATTGAAATCTTTTACCGGTTTCGGCCCGGGCTCTTCAATGTTGCCGACAAGTCCTGCGCAACTCTGGCGCATTTCGTACTCCGGGCGTGGTCGAAGAGATTGGATCTGCTCACAAGATCTGGCTTCCCCGGAGAGTCTCCAGAATACATCGTCGAGCTACGAGCACGTGTGGACAATTTTGTACGGAATGGAGATCATCCACTGGGCCCGTTGAACCCCCAAGAAACAACACCAGTCAACAGACAGATGTGGGCACAAGCATTAGAGGCTGAAGGGGTGCCGCCGTTTTCATACATCGGCGTTGGCCGGGGCCATTTTCCCAATCTAGAAACTTCTGCGTGGTCTTTCTTGGAGAGTATGACCGAGAGGTCCAGTGAAGAGCAACGAGGAGACTTGGTATTTCCAGCTGCCCTGTGAGGCTCTGGAGGTACGCAAGGGCTTAGAGGCTGCGATCTATCATCCCGGTCCTCTGGGATGATCGGCAGGATGTACATTACTGCATAGAAATCATGGAATACATGGGTTAATTGTATTTGAATATACATTCTTACTTTCTAAGAGACCGAAGCCCTCCATTACTACAGATGCTAGGTACTCGGTGAAGACCTTACGCTGCAACTACATGGATGCAAGAACAACCATGCACCGGGGACCGGGAAGGGCGAGAGTTCATAGGGCTCAATCCGGCGCACAACAAAATGGCTCCCGTTGCGAAAAGAGGCACGCTGTCCTGTACTGTGCGGACGCCCGGAAATGAACATTTATCCGGGGTTCCGGGAAAGTTGTTCCGAAATCTGGTCGGGAGTGGGCCCTTTTCAGTCCGCTCCGAACCCCACTCCGAAAGCAGTGGGGCACCGACGATCCTACGGCCGGATCATGCATTCCGTTGCCAATGCCGTTACAATATGCTAGTATTCGGGGTTGGAAGGCTGAAATTAGTACCCAGCGGAGTTTTGACGATCACAAAACGCTTTGTCACGGACTTTGGCAAGTCTCCTAGTGGCTGACACTTAGCTCCCTCACTGAGATGATAGAATGCTAATATAAATGGTATGCTACGATCACTTCCATCTGGATTATGGGGGAGGTCAACAACAGTTCATCTCAATCAAAAGACATGGAATTCGATTCAAGAAAGACTCTGGCCGATTGGCCGACCTTTTCGGCCAAGATTTTAGACATTTTGGCAGAGACAAGTCGAGCGCAAATGTTCGTTGCAGCATTGGTTCTTGTAAGTTAACTCCTGGCTGTGTGGTACATGCATCTTAAGAACAAGAACTGAAATCCCTTATTATAGATTCCTGTTTGGTTCTTTATCAAGTCCGTATACAATGCATACTTCCATCCTCTTGCCAAATTCCCTGGTCCACTCTATGCCCGCTGCTCAAACATACCATATATGGCGGTGCAGACGAAAGGAGCAATGCTCCCCTGGCTCAGCTCTCTGCACGCCCAATACGGCGACGTTGTAAGGATCGGAGCTTCGAGACTCAGCATTATCAACGGGCAAGCCTGGAAGGACATCTATGCCCACAAGACGGGAGGCAAGAAGAGCTTCCCCAAAGATCCGCGCATGTACGGAACCGATCCCAATGGTCACCGCAATCTGATCACGACATTGCCCGACTCCGACCACAGTCGCCTCCGAAGAGTATTTTCCCCAGCGTTCTCGGAAAGAAGCCTGAAGGCGCAGGCTCCCCTCATTTTGTCGTACGTGGATCAGCTCATGGCGAACATCCGCCGTGGCATCAAGACAGACGCAGACGCCAAGTTTGACATGGTCAAGCTGTATAACTTGACGACATTCGATATCATGGCCGAGCTTGCGTTCGGGGAATCACTTGGTCTCCTTGCCAACTCGGAGTACTCGGAATGGGTCGCCAATATTTTTGACAACTTGAAGAACAACGCGATTGCCCAAGTCGGTCGTGAGTGGACATGGCTCGGCACCGTCGTCCGCATGATCACGCCGCCAAAGCTCAAGAAGGCCGCCGACATGCACTTTAAGCATGCTATTGAGCGAGTCGACCGCAGGCTTGAAAGGGAAACCGACCAGGCCGATATTTGGAAACTGGTCCTCAGTCAGCCCGAAGGCAAACAGATTGACAAGTTTGATATGTATAACAATGCGTCGGTTTTTATGGTCGCTGGATCCGAAACCACGGCAACGATTCTCAGTGGTGTCACGTATCTATTGCTTCGGAACCCCGACAAGCTGGCTCGTGTTGTGAGCGAGATCCGAGATGTCGAATCTGAAGATGATTTGGACATTCAGAGACTTTCTGCGTTGCCGTACATGACTGCCGTCCTCAATGAGGCTCTACGCTGGTATCCCCCAGTCCCTGTTGGAGTCTGGAGGGAAGTTCCAGAGGGTGGCAGCGCTGTTGCAGGACACTGGATTCCTGAGAAGGTGAGCATTTCTTCGATACAAGCCCTTGTTCCCTACATGACCTTTTCTAACTTCCCATTCCAGACTCGCGTCTCAGTCCCGCAGTTCCCTGCGAACCATTCGCCCCGCAACTTCAAGGATCCCGAAGCATTCATTCCTGAGCGGTGGATTCCTGGCCCAGACTATGAGCCAAACACGAAAGATGTGGTGCAGCCATTCTCAATTGGCCCTCGTAACTGCATTGGAATCAAGTAAGTTCTCTGGCATCTCTGATGTGTAGGACCTCTAGTCCGCTGACCGCAGTGTTCTTGATCTTAGTCTCGCTTGGCACAAAATGAGGCTCATTCTGGCCAAAACGCTCTGGAGCTTTGACCTCAGTCTTTGCCAGGAGAGTGAGAATTGGTCAGACCAAAGGGCCTACATTCTCTGGGAGAAGCACCCCTTGATGGTCACTATCAAGTCCGTGCGATGAGGTTCTCAAGAGAGTCCGAGAGCGAGCATAGCTTGTTGGAGTCGCGACTGTAGTCACAAGTGTAAGGTATCAGAGATGGTTCTAAAAATTGTGCAGATCGTCACGGAAATCAGGTAGATGCGTAATAGAGTAAAGCTGTCCTCTTCGCCACTCTGGCAGACAGGCAACAGAGCCGGTGACGAATTAGGACTGCTAGCAATACGATACGATATTGGTAGTACAGTTGGAAACGGATCACCGGGGCGGAGCGACTCGACTACGTCATGCTATTTCCTATTTAGGACATTAATCCAACGTTAACTGGGACCATTGCGCCGGACACACCTCATCAAAACCGCATCTTGAACATTTAAACCTCAACCTTCTACCACGAAACTCAGATCTAGCGATATTCCGATGGCTATTCAAGACAGATCGCAAACATTACAGGCACCGGTGACGATCCAAGTAAGCGACCGAGCCGGTTGGCTGGGAGCGCTGAGGGCTCAACGGCCCGTCCTCGTCCACCTAAATGCCGACACCACATGGCTCATTCAGTTGCCATATCCCCCGTCACTGGCCCCGCCTCCCGGTCGAAAGCACTTCAATGTCCTCATCGACCCGTGGTTGCAGGGGCCGCAATCCGACGTCGCGTCATGGTTTTCTACACAGTGGCACGTTGTCGAATCCAGCTTGAAGACCATGGACCAACTCAACTCGATTCTCGCCGGGTTTGAAGCCGACTCAGACAAGCCAAAAGTCACTGATAAGTCATACATCGACGTCGTCGTCATTTCGCACGAATTCACCGATCATTGTCACCAGATGACGCTCGAAGAGCTCCCCAAGTCAACGCCAGTGTTTGCTACCGATAAAGCTGCTGACCTCATCAAGTCATGGGGTCACTTTTCTTCCGTCACCACCACTCCTGCATTCTCCTCCGAAACCAAAGATTGGAAGTCTGATCTGAGTATTTCCGGCATTCCCCCTTGGGTCGGCATTGGGCGTGTCATCACCGAAGGGAACGCGTTGTATTACCACTCAGCAATTATGATCGTCTTTGACACGGCAAACCCGGAGACAATTTTATACTCCCCTCATGGTATACAAGCAGCAGACCTGGAATGCGTCCGCAATTCCGGGCTCTCAACATTGGCTTTACTTCATGGTCTTCATGATGTACGAATTTGGATGACGAAACAATTAAACTTGGGAGCTCTGAATGGCATTCAAGCTGTCGCAGAGACTGGAGCTCGGTACTGGGTTGCGACACACGACGAAGCCAAGAAGGGTGGCGGGCTCATCGCTCCTTTACTTTTGCGTACGCGGTATACCCTTCAACAGGCTGTCGAAGCTGAAGAAGCAAGAATGCAGGGTAAAGTGCCAGATTATGATTTCGTTGAGCTTGGTTCGGGGGATGGATTGGTTCTGCAGTAGGTAAGCTGCGATTGGATGCCCTATCATCGGAATACAGGTGATTTGCTCTCGGGGTACGGCACAACCCGACTACTTTTGCCAGGTCGACATAAGTTCATGTTGAATTATGGAGTTGTGAATTCCAGATCGAGACAAGGGCTATTTCCTTACTGCATTGTACTTAGTAGGTAACTTAGTTCGGTAGCATCGCGTCGAAACTTAGCAAATAAGACGGAATTTCGTAAGTTCCACTAGATTCTCTCCAGTGCGACGGGTCATACCTTGTCAGAATGAATTGATTTCAGTGACATTGGCAGGCGAGCAATCTAGCCCAGACTTGACCAGGTACCTAGGTATTGAATGGTGAAGGCGAGACTGACTGTGTGGGCAGCGATGGCACATCAGACAAAGAAAGAAATCGCTTTCCGAGCTATCAAATCTAGACGCTCAAGATGAAAGAAAATCCTTCTCGAACAAAATGATGTCTTGAGCCTATCACCTGATTTGGTAGGTGGGAAAGCACCGCAGGCAGCAACTATAATGGCGCCCCCATGCTATTGCCGGTCCCTGTCAAACTCGGACTCTGCCAAGCGCAACGGGCCGTACGGCTTGGCTCAATTCCATCCCTGCCGGCTCGCGAGGTGCTACCATTCTCACGGACCTTACTCCGACAACAGTATTTTCGTACTTGGAGAGCCCCCACAGTGACATCCAGATATGACCCTTTCCGAGGATGCCGATGTTCGAAGGATCATGATCGCGGGAAGAGGAGGATCAAGCATGGACATGTTATTGCTCTGACATTTGAAGAATCCTTCCGACGTGCAGCCCCCACTTGCTACCGCTTACCATGGGCTTTGATACAGTGGGTAATCCGGATTGCAGACCCTGCCATTGCACGATGCGAAGCTGACAGGTGCTCGAAGGGGAAACTCTACCGGGTCTAGGCTAGTAAACTCTGGTTCTTCAATCTTAAAATTTAAGTCTAACGTGTGGATTAGCCAGGCAGCAGGAAACCAGCCGGTGTAAGTGACTGGAGCTCAGGGTCTTCACGATGTCGAAGACAGTCGAACGACTTGATCTCAGGCTTTGATGAGAAGAGACATATAGTAACGCCTTCAGTCTGCTGGGACCATTTTCTTCTGGTCATCATCTTACTTTCGTTAACTTTCACGATGCATTGGTTGGGACTATTGCTCGCAGGCTCCAGCCTAGGCGGGCTGAGTGCTGCGTTACCTGCAAACTACGATCCCCGCAACGATGACTTCCCAATCTCTAATACTCACCCTTTCGCCGACTTTGAACCCGTTGTGTCGGAGCGAGCAGAAAAGCCTGATTTGCGAATCTTGCCGCTTGGTGCATCCATCATGAGCGGTGTCGGGTCATCGAATGGCAACGGGTATGTTAATTTAGCTTTTTGACTCTAGTAAGTAATTAAGCTGACAATTGGTAGTCTGAGAAAGCCTCTGAGGGATGCTCTTCGATTTGATGGCTTCGAGGTTGACATGGTTGGAGGCCGAAACTCCGGGACCATGAAAGACAATGTGAGCTTACTAGTAGCTGAGCATCGTGATATTCTGGCTAATGCATCAGATCAGGATCACGAAGCGAACCCTGGAGATATCTTAACCGAGATTCGAACCCGACTTCAGCACGCGCTGGGATACAAGGTTTGTGGCAGCTGTGGTGTTATCATACACCTACTTACTGATCATTAAAACAGGCAAACATTATCATTATCAACGGAGGTACGAACGACGCAGTGCGAACCATAGACCCAGGCGGCGTATATGGTCGCATGAATGATATGCTCAATGATATCTGGAACTCCGAGGACATGGGAAATGCTTGTGTCATGTTATCGACTCTTCTTGATACTTCAGACGAAGCTGGCAAGGTTAACCGCATTGGCATGAACCAGGAGTATCGACGACTGGTCAATGACCGAGCGGCGGACGGTAGATGCATTGTGCTGGCTGATATGGATCCACAAGAAGGGCCTCAACATGGCTGGATACGAGCGCGAGAGGCAGAACCTAAGTGGGCGGACTACAAAGACAAGGAGGATCCACATACGCATCCCAATGTAGGTCTGCTTCCGGCTCATATCATTGGCTATGTATCACTAACATAACTTCTCAAGGATGAAGGGCATCGTAAGATGGCATACATCTTCTACAGAGCCATCCTCAAGGCAGTCGCCCTCGGGCAGGTCATGCCGCCGTCGACCAACTTTGAAGTGGCTGATCCCGTTTGCGACAAGGTTTCTGGCTCAGGCCTCAATCCGGGCGGTAAAACACAGAGAGGTACTGGCAACGATGATGATGTCTATCGTCATTACAGCGAGGAGATGGGGGTAAGTGATGCGACCATGCCCTGCCATTAAGCTGGTGGATTGAGCTAACTGCAGTAGATCATCTGGTCAACGACCGAAAGCGAGTGGGATCGTGACCAGTGGCGATTCGCTCGACTCTTCTCAGACAAGTACGATGACTTTGTTGCGTGGGTCAAAACCGGCACTGCAAAGAATACCTTTGCTGTTTGGTGAGTTGCATCCTTCTGTTTCGTGTCCGAACTTCTTCAAGACTAACGTGGCTCAGGTCCAATTCCGGAGATGGAAAAGGAGAGTTCACGAAGCTTTCGACTGATTTTGACCCTGGCATGTACTGCGATGCGGGCAGTCAACACTTCATTGATATGAATGGCGACGGCCTCGACGATATGGTCTGTATTGATGAAAAGGGCAACGCATACCTCTCTATCAACAATGGAGATGGCAGCAGAGGAGTGAGGCCGCCGACATTCTACCATCTAGGTCTGATCAAGAGCACCGAAACATCCAGCAGAGACAACGTGCGCATGGCCGATATTGACGGCGATGGAAGGGGCGACTACCTTGTCATCGACAAGCTAGGCACTGTGACTGCCTGGCGAAACGGATGGGTGGAGGACAAGCCCAAGTACTGGCAGGCTTTGGGTGTACGCTGGACTGATCAGTACAGAAGAGATATCAAGGGCGTTCAGTTTCATGATATCAACGGAGACGTAAGTCATTGTCTTACTACACAAACGAGTTGAAGCTAACAGTATGATCAGGGTCGCGACGACTGGCTTTGGACGGACAAGACAGGCGCTACAACTACTTTCACGAACAGCCGCTCTTGCAAGAAGAAGAAAGAGGGCGATGGTCTTAACGTCGCCTGGCGTCAAGGCTTCTTTGAGAAAGAAGGCACTGGGCCCACGCACAAGGGTGTTCCCGGCTACATCACCAAGGAAGAGACCGATCTCCGCAAACGCGTTCACTTTGCCCGGATCTACGGTGGTTCATCATCCTTCGGCAACCTCTCGCTCAAAGACTACATATTCCTCGAGCATGTGAAGCTCAGCAACGGCATGCACAGCTTCAAGATGCGCGCTTGGAAGAACACTGGCGGAGGCGCCTCCAAGCTCAAGATGGACGGCAACAAGTACTGCAACATGGTTGGTCACGCTGATGGCCGCTCAGACTACGTATGGACATGGTCCAATGGTAAGATGGAACTCTTTGAGAATCGAGGGAAGAAGGCCATCGCCGATAACGACGCTGAAGGCTTCTGGGACTGGAGTCCAGGTGTCATCTGGACACCGCCTACAGCCATGCACCGGCTGGACTTGCACCTCGCTGACTGGGACGGTGATGGTGCATGCGATATTATCCACGTCAACCCCAACACCAACAAGTTGAGAGTATTCATCAACGAGTACCCTAAGACGAAGTCTTGGCAATTCACCGAAATCAGCGACGTGCCCAGCCTCCCCTGTCACGAGAAAAGAGGTGTTGGAATCAACGACTGTAAGTTTACTATGGAAGTCCACGCTATCGCATTCAAAAATAGTTTGATGCTAACAATACCAGTGGCTGTACGCTTCGCAGATTTGACTGGCAACAAGAGAGCTGACTTTCTTTGTCTCCGCCCTGATGGATTTATCACCGGACTCCTGCATCAGGACGATGGACGCTTCAAAGTGGTTGGGCAGATCAAGGTTGCCGAGGGCCACGACAGAGCCATGCTTCGCTTTGCTGACGTCAATGGCGACGGAAGAGACGACCTCCTGTGGATTGAGAAGTTCTCGGGCGATACTTGGGTCTGGTATAACGAAGGCGAAGATGCCAGCAGACCACTAGGTTCTGCGTTCCACTGGCGTCAACAGACAGAGATGGCGTACGCCGGTCTCGCTGCCGGAACATGTCTCTTCTACACGGACCTGTCAGGCGACTTCCGAGCGGACGAGCATTACGTCCTCGAGTCCATCAACAACATCGCCGAGACATCCTTCAGCCCCGCCTGTGGTCTGAGCAATGTCGAGGGCGATGATCCCGAGGGCGTTGTCGATCCAGATCTACCCGTGAGACCTGAAGATCCCGACAGCGGTAACGACGAAGTTCCGGAGGGAATCTGCGCATACCCGTTTCTCGGAACAACGCAGCTGACGCTCAAGAATACTTGGGAAAAATCAGGTGCCGGTGCCAGCCTAGCGAAGTGGTTCGAGACAAACAGTCCGGGAACCTGGTCCACAAACTACCTCGCAAAAGTTCTCAATACGCAGGTTACTTGTGGAGATATCTTCAGTTCTTGCGCTGGCCCTGCCAAGAGTTGCTCCGAGTACAACCCTCCTGAGGCGTTCTATGTGCATATGCAGATTGCCAACATGCATGATGGCATGTTCAAGTTCTGGGGCATGATGGTCAACGACAGCGTCACCGCTCTGGGGAGTGACATTACTACTATTGTGGACAAGTTCGGCACGCCCAAGGACGACACCAATACCATTCTCAACATGCTGGTCGGTCTTTTCACGAGCCTTGCTGGCGTTGGCGGCACCATATCAGACGCTCTGCCAGGGAGTACAGGAGCGGGTGTCCTCGGCAAGTTTGTCAACCCCATGACGCTGTTCGCCGGTGTTATTGCTATTGCAGCCACGACCGCTGAAAACGTGCCTGAAGTCGATGCCGCCGGGCTCCAGCAGAACTTGAAAGACAATTACAGCAGTATGTTCTCTCGCATCTCGAATCACTGTAAAACTGCACTGAATTCCGTGATCAATGGGGACACAATTCCACGAGTTGGCGAAGAGGGCATGAGGGATTACATACTGCATCATTTTGACGATGGCGCCTGGTTGAGCTCTGAGTGGGTGAACGATATGATTGAGATGATGGCGACCAATGTCTTCAGCAAATTCGTAAGTTTGCTCTATCCTTGCAAATACCAAAGCATCCAGTCCATGTCACTAATAACGTACCTCGCAGAGAGAATTCGCACTCATCCGCTCTATGAAGACAGCCAACAAGAGAGAGTACAAGTTTCTCGTCACATCCGCCGATCAGAAGGTTGTTCCCACTGTGAGTGCTTGCACCTGTTCAATCTTGATAAACTGAGTCGTAATGCTGATTGTGCTTTTCTTACCACAGGGCAATGGTGTCACGTACATGAACCAAGAAGCCTGCGAAAGCAAAGCAGCACGCATGTGGTATGACAATGTGAGTTTACGAAGCCCCTGCCATCCCCATATCTTTTCATCAAACAGATCACTAATCACCTATCAGAACTGCATCGCAATGGGCTACGCCGAGATCGGTGTCGACAGCAAATTGAAGCACTACACCATCAGCGACAGTGAAGCAGAAGATATGAAGCGGTGGATCCGAGACTTCCGCGCCGCCCTGATCAACAACTACGAGTGCTACAAATTGAAGGACGGGGATGGGAAGTTGGATGATCCCGTCTTTCCACCACCCTTCGATGCTGCTGCTATGATCGAGTATCCTGTTTGTTTCTGGAACCTGTGGTCCAAAGACGTGACTACCAATACATAGCTTGGTGGATGGTGTCCAAGGTTCTAATGAGATTTCTACAGCTCCGTGGCTGAGCAGTAGGCGGTAATAGTTTTCTATCTCCCGCCACATTATTCCATTTGTACGTATTCTTTGATGAAAAGTTAATAAGTAATCACCCAACGTAAATACAAAATTCCGCGTCACTCTTTGGTTCTCAATGCGAGGATCATGGCGCACGATTCAGAAATGATCTCCCTTAGGCTACATTGATGCAAAACCATGTCTCCCCGAATACATCGATTCGCCGACAAACACTATATTTCAACATTTCGCTCTGTATTTTTCCGAGTTTCTGATGAAGTGAGGGAACCAGATTGATTGAATTAAGCGTATCTAAATTACTAACAACCAATTATTCGGTAATGACTGTGCTGATCTATATAACAGGACCCCAATCTTTCGAGAAACCTAAGCCTCCCAGGCAGTCCTGCGCGTAGCATGGCATTGCCGGTCAAGCGTGCTAAGGGTCTAAAGCGACACAAGGGAAGTAAGAGCCCCAAGCATATTGATAATCTGTCCTGAGTACGCGGTGACGCAGGCCTGGATAGATCCACCGGGAGGAATGATGACAGATCCCGAACCGACTTCAGAGTCACCATCCCGGGAGACACCAATGCGCTTACCACCAATCTGATAGTAAATCTCTCTGGGATTGATACGGTTGATGCCACCAGCGTCCATGACGTCGACCTCAAAGGTAGCCTTGAGGTTGCGCTTGCCGTTGTTGTTCCATCCGGCGCTGCAGGTGGTGACCTGGCCCGGGTTCGAGAAGGTGTTGGCCACCCAGGTGTGAATGTTGGGCTTGTCGACACAGGTGACGTCCCAGGCGCTCTGGCCGATCTCGTTATAACCGTGGAACTCAACGCACCACTGATTCTTGCCACAGGCGCCGGGAAGGCGGTAGAGGATATCTGCGTGGGAGTTCTCGGCCATGCAGGAGACCTGAAGCCCATTAGCGTAATTTCTTCGGTGCGTGATGCAGACTAGCTCACTTTGAACGTGTTCACGTCGGTGCCGGTGCGGTCACAGGTGGCCTCACGGTACAGCCACTGTCTGGATGTTAGTATTTCACGATTCTCAATCGGGCAGAAACTGGAAAAGAAGCTCATACCTTCCCTCCGCTGCGGGGCAGGGGGCGACGGCCTCTGCAGACAAAGGCAGACGCGGAGCTTCGCGCCTCGAGCTCTCTCTGAACCACGTTGGCGGGGTTATCGTTCTGCGAGTACAACTCGATGGTTCCCAGTTCGGAGAGCTCGATGTCTTGAGTGGTGGTGGTCCACTCGGCCCGGCGCTCCAAGTCAGGAGAGGGAATGGCTGCGAGGGCTGTCGGGAGGACAGCGGCCAATAGAGCCGCGGACTGAATGAGTTGGAAGTGCATAGTGTTTGATTATTGAACCTAGAATCTGATGTAAAGAGTGAAGATGAGTGAGTGTGGGTGTGAGTGAGAAAGAGCGTATGAGAAGACTGATGGGTTGTCTGGCAAGAAGAGTAACTCCATCATGGCATCTGGAGAGGCTTTATACTCGACTTGAGACGGATGCGCCGGAATATATGGCTGAATACAGCACTGGACAAACCATGCAAATTGATAGCACCTCGGTTTACAGTTCGAAGCTATCGTGAGATTGAGATGGAAATGGCACAAATGTTGCCGAGGACCCGAAACCGAGATGTCTCTCTGGCTGTTTGTGGAACATCAATTTCTTCCCTACATATGAAGACACAGAACATTCTTGAGTCTGACTAACTGTAGATTTCTCCAGAACCAATATCATGAACCTTGTTCAAAGCGTGCAGCTATCGTCGGCCTCGTGGGGTCGTCCCGCTGTTCTTTGCAGTCCTGAGAGGGCTAGACTCTAGTGTCGACCGTATGATTACGTTCCGCCACTTCTAGACTAGCAACTTATGCGTGGGTACTCTGCAGGGTAAATGCTTCTCACATGCGATTGAAGAAAGTACGACTGGGTGTTTGAGGCTGTCCGAGGGTGGGTGGAATTTTGTCCGTTAATGTTCAGCGAAAACTAAAAGTAGTGATCTTCCGTGAAGCCGAAAATACGAAAGGTCTCCTCGTTTTCGTGAAGAAGTATTCGCCTAATGTAGAAATGTGTCTTGCAATTACATATGATTACCTGTACTAATCCAATACAGAAATTCAGTCAGACGCATACCTAGTAATAGCCCAAGACGTTGTTAACCAGAAGAAATTAGGACTAGCTTCATATATTTACACTTATGCTAAGCTTTTTGCTAGCCCCAGAAAGACGATGCATGACTCTTGTCATCCATAAAATAGGCAATGCCTAGGCGAGATGGGCCCTTTGGGGATTTGTGTTCGGAGTACTCCGTACGGAGTACGCTGATGGAACAGCTGCTAGTATCAGGTTCATTTTTTTTTCGCTCAATTCCGGCTCTAAATAAACCTTCGTGCTTTCAGCGACTCAGGCATACAATCGCGAGGGTCCCGGTCAGCGGTGAAGTCGGTATTGAATCACTCCCGTAATTCCGTAAAGCTTAGCAGCGTCTTTCACTTCGGCTTCTGGTCTACAGCTAGCCCGGAACTGGTTGTTTACTCACGTGTTGAGTAATCCGTCCACGTCTCAATCTACTTCAGCCTCCAAGATCCAGATGAAGTTCTGCTGCGTGGGTTGATCAAGCGTGCGACTAAAGCTAGACGTTGTAAGACTTACATTCTCAGTGGTTTCACTGTTTCAGGACAGGTCTAAATGGAAATGGGAACATGTCAAAGGCTTATCTCTCGTTGGAATTATCGGCAATGAGTGACACCACGAGGAGGGTCGCGGGTGTCCTAAGCCAAGGTTTCAAGGTTTGTATTGTTCTATTCGACATGAAACGAATACCAAGCTAATACTCCGTAAAGTGATGAGATACAGACAACATGAAAAATCAAAGACAGCGAGCTCAGTGTCATTCCTACACGAGCACACATCTGTCTTCCCATAACTCCTGAGATGCAACAGAATATGCTACATGGGAACCAAACCGCGAGCACCGACTCCCGGAGATGCCGGGCTAAATGAGGGCCAGTCCATTTTGTGGGCGCGAGTGCCTCGACAAAAGAATCGCAGTCGAGATCCAAGTGGCACGCGGGGATCCTTGGGGACTTGCTACGAGCCGTCACCCGATATCATCCAGGTACTGTCAAGCTCCTGGGTAATTCCATCATTTTTTGTCATCAAAATTTGGCGGGTTTTTGCGGAAGTAATCTCGTCTTCAGAAGAATATTTGAAAGAGAAAGAAGAATCAGATGCGGAATCCGTTGTCAGCTCAGGCGTGTTGTCGCTAAAATAGTCCGGCGACCCCAAGAGCTCGGAGACAAACTGCAGGGGCGCGAGTCGTGCGCTGTAAGTGCTGCTGCTGTCAGACTTATCGCTCGAAGGGAGCTCGTCTAGATCCGGGGAGCAAAGAAATTGGGCAAAAGATTCGTCTCGGCCGAGTTCGGCCAACGATAGATCGAGGGCGAGTTGCACATCATCGTCGTACGGGATTTGCTGGGTCTTGGACTTGCACGCTCGCTTGGCTGGGCGCATGGTGTACTCAGGCTCTGAGTACCGGTCAATGACATCGAGACCGAACGCAGAACCACGGAGGTGCTCATCATCGTAGAGAAGGCCCATACGGTACAGCGCTGCAATATCAGGTGCATCTTCGGGGTAGAGCAGGGCCTTTGTGGTGCGCGGGTCCCGGAAGGCATCCTCTCTCTCCAAGGACGGCGTCCGACGGTGCTCGCCGGGGATCCTGTGGCCACTATAGGCTAGGTTGCGGCCCTCGGCCGTCTCGTCAGTGCGCCATTGCCGTGAAGAGCGGGGAGTCTGGCCCCGACGTGTCTGTCGGTGCCGGCGGGCCCGTTTCTGATGGTTGGCTGTGAGAATGAGATCGAGGAGAGGGAGCTTGTGGTCGGCGAGCTCCCGGGTCAGGGCGATGGAGCCGTCGGGGTGGAAGTAGGCGCCGTTGTAGTGGGCGTGGGGTCGCGGCCTGCTGACCTGCGAGGGGCCGGGGGACAGGTACCGCTGGGTGAGATCTAGATCTAGGGCATCGCTGCTGCTATGAAGTCTTAGACCCATACTGGGCAGAAGGTCGCTTTTATACGCGGGGTGTGTCCGGTTAGGTTTTTCGTGTGGTGGTGTAAGTGAGGGACCGGGACGGAGGCGTGTCCTAGGAAGGGCGTAGAAGTGAGGTAAGGTGGGTCGACAAGGGGGTCGACTTAAGGGCGCGGGCGGTGACTTGAGGCCGTTCGAAGACGATGGTTGTGAGATGAGACAGATAGAACGTCGGCGAACAGAAGAGATATATGTATATCTGGACAGATTTCCTGGAGGTCAAGGGCGAAACTGATGATGTTGGCCTACGACGAGTGAGTTGGGCCTGGCGTAGGCTGTAACGCGTAGGCGCCTTCGGCCACCCCTGTAGCCGGCCTGCAGAACGCTCCCGAAAGCTTAGTGTTAGTCCAACTCGGGGGTGTTCAAGGGTCCTGATGGTGGTCTGCAACGGCTGCTGATTGGGGACCAAGTGGCAGATGGGGAGTGAGTCATGCTTGGCGATGATGAGGGCGCAGCGCGTGCTGTGTTACCTGGTAGGCTGACAAGCTACACCAGTGACCACGTTGGGTAATGCGTAGGGCCTCTACTTCACATCGCCCGGGTACACAATTCAATGCCTTTCCGAGGGTTTGTTGATCGGCCTGGAAGAGATAATGGGCCTCATGGTTGCGAATAGTCCCCGTGAATCGTACATATCATGGCAGATGATTCACACTGGATGAACTTATGTAACTGAAAGGTGTTCCCAGTCACTACCGAGTACATTCTGTTTCCGCTTATCCCATTCGCCCGAGACAAACCCAAAGAGCTGGTTGACTCACGGCACGGGGTTGCCGGCGATCAATTGGGTTCACTGCATGATCTCATCCCGACCACTCATGCAGCACCGCGTTGTGATGACTCCCACATCCCTGACTTCACGGATTTCAATACACGTGGATGGCAATTTCAAGTTGATGAACTTTCAATTGAACCAATTCATTGGCCAATTACTTTGCCCGACATCTGATATGGAGTGGTAAGGCATACAATGGAGCGCGCGGACACGTCGCCAGCACTCCTTCGCCCGGAGCATCTAGCGCTCATCCCTGTTACCCACAGCGTCGTCGACGCAGCATTGCGAAGGCCACTTCAACTTTCGATGTAAAATCTAAAGCACCTGTGACTTCACCTGAGATCTCGGGGCGTATATCGCATATGCTGTTAGTGGCAACGGGCATAACTCACACGATGTTCACAGATCTTAATCGTGGTGAACACGATTTGATGGAGAAAGCTCGTCATGGCCTAATAATCAATGCAGGCAGGTTACGCCACGTCATTGCCGGGTATCATTTCCAAGCACCAAATTGTGCGCCGGTTGGAATCTCATCTCAACGCACCAAAGGCTTCCATGATCTCAAAAACAAAATGACTTCTTTTACTCAGTCCAACAGTGAAAAAATGTTTCAATGACTCGAAATTGATGGCGCTGATGTCGAAGCAGCCTGAGTTGATGCAGTCTCCCTGAACGACTGCTTGGTCGGGCTCTGTTTATCAAGGAAGATCTGCGAACTGGGCCGGGTGCGAGTGCCTGAGTGACTAATATTGGATGCCAGCGTCGTCGACAGCTGAATCACCTTGGACGGCAGAGTCTTCAGCAGCTGCCAGACGCTAGGCATACACGCGACTACGATGCCGACTCCCAGCTCCACATAGGCCCAGAGGACGACAGCTACTGAGTCTGCGGTGGTATTCAGCGAGGTTGCAAATGCGATGAGTGTCTTGATGCGCAGGATGCTGACGATAGTGAGGCTTCATACCGGATTAGTCGACGATACATGATTGGGATGGCTGGGCACTTGAACTTACAACACACCGACCAAGAACATGGCCATGACACCAGTCTTCTTCTTCCTGTTCAATTGAAGCTTATAGATCTGCGTGATAGGTAGAATAAGCATAATAATGTCGAGGGTGATATTGAGTGAGACGTGGCTCAGTCCAATCCTGTTCAAGTCGACGCAGTGGCCTTCGTGTGCGCCATCCCATCCGTTCCAGAAGTGGGAGAACGGTTGGCATTGCGCGAAGCATAGAATCACATAGGACAGCACCACAAGCATGTTGAGGATCTGCATGAACCACAAGATGCGACGGAAGCTTCGATTGGGGAAGATCTTCAGGAAGAAGAAAAGGATGGACGCCTTAACGACGCCCAGACCGATGATATAGAAGAATTCGAGGACAAAGAGGAGCTGCGACGCGCTTAGTGCCCTGTCAAGTGTGCTTCAGAATGGCAATCCAACTTACCTTGAGAAAATAGGTAATCTCGTAGTCATGCAAAGTCCAGATATCTTTCCCGAGTCCTGCTCTAACGACTGCGAAGATTGTATCAGCCTCCAAGCACCAGTTGATCTGATCGTGGCCAACTCACAGTAAAAGAGTTCAGCATAGAACCCAATGAACAACGCCTAGTAGAGAGTCAGGAGGCGTGGAGAGGCAAGGTGAGTGACTGTCAACTCACAAAAGCAATGATGATGACAGTGTCGTCCGCGCCCCAGGCAGAGAGCTTTGCGATCTTCGTAGCCATCCTCATCATGATGAATATGACAGCAATGACAGTGACAACTCCACTGATCCAATGGATGTTGGAAGTCTGGTTACTGTACGGGAAACCGCAGTTCGACCAGGTTGCATTGGTGACAACTAGTATGTTGTCAGCATTTGCTGTTGAAAGAGTGATTCCGAGCTGACTCACCTAGACTCTCTTGGATCGTGCATGTTGATTGAATACAGGGTTGTACTGCGGCGTTGAACTTGGGATCGACGCAGAGGCACGCGCCGTCGGTAGGAGAGCAGGTCGTTGCAGGAAGGGCTTTGACCATGCAGGTGATCTGGGATTGATGATCGTCAGCAAGATGCTTCCTTGGCACAAAAGTGATGTGAACAACTTACAGCACAACTGGGAATGCCTTCCAAGCTGAGCGACTTGGCAGCCACCCCAAGGCCGCCAAGGCTCAGCAGCAGTAGAGAAGTAATGCGGAATGGATGCATGTTGGAGGGCTCTGTCTTGGCGAACTGAGGCTCAAGGAGACGTAGCTATTCAGGGTCCCTCCCACCGGTAACCGTTGACGTGCAACAATGAATCCAGGAACAAGGTAAAAACACTGGGCGGAAGGATGATTTAAAGTATGTCTCCCGCGATCAACAAGAGGGGAAGCATACATGGATGATGGACCGACGCCACAGCTCGCCGTTCGCCCAGCTCTTCCATCATTGAGGAGACTACCGTCCCAAGCTTGCATCGACGCACCACGGCAGATGCAGGGACCGCATCGCAACATCAGCTCTCTTGCAAGGCCTTGGCTAATTGTGGCTTGACATCTCATTGTTCGTCTTGCTCCTAGCTAATAGCAGTGAAAGTCTGGGCTGTCGATCTAGGCCTACGCACAGATGCGCTCTTATTCTCAACACCGCCGGAATGGGCATCGCGTTGCATACCAGTGCCGTCGTTTGGGGAAGACCCAATCAGGGCAACCGTGGACCGTCATCGCCGTACCTATCAACGGATCGAAGGAACAAGTTCCTATAGGGTGACGGGGACTGCTAGAGGGCGGAGAAACCCATCCGTGCCTGAGAGGCATCTTTATTGACGCCACGGGCAAAGCCTGGCTGTCTGTGCAAATGGCACTCTTGACGGGCGCTTCAGCACATCTCTTGTTAGTGTCAGCCAAAGAGTTTAGCGAGGTAGTGCCATCAAGCCACAGCGGCAGATGGGGAGGCTCAGGGATAAGATGCCCCATTAGATATTCCAGGCCCCAGAGCACATGTGCAGTCCCCAAAGTGGACAATCGCCACTTGAGCCTCTAGCATCCTCTCTTGTAGACTGTGAGGAACATGGAATATGGGCTACTGAAGTGCCATCTATCATACTTTGCTCCCGAATGAGAGCTTGGGTACACCACATGCAAGATCATTCTTAAGCCCGGGTGCTTCGGGTTGCCCCGGGCGAGCATTCCTGACAGCGGGGACATCCGTCTCCACTTTCGGTTCCGGATGCGGGACAGAAAACAAGACTTATGTCGGCCGATGGTGGCTGGGTTCCTCCGTGCATGTGTTGTGGCCGAGCCCTGCGTGATAAAATCGGTCAACTGCGAGGGCTCTACAAGTCTTACCGATCCGATCGATCTGCAAGATTTCAGTGTTACTGAAAGCACATATGCGAACCTCGTGTTTTCCGGAAACGTCCGTAGAGACATTGAAGATCGGAATCTCGGCTTCAGCATCCGACACCCAGTGAGGGTTGGATTTCTGACAACTGCGCCTCTCAAATCCGACGTAGTGATCATAGAACTGTGTCTGCCAGTTCCCCACATGGCAAGCCCTGGGCAATTCCGCTTGCTTGGGGATTCCTCATTGCAAGATGAGCACAAGTCGATCCAGGCATTAAAACAGCTACAAAATGACAGCTACAAAAATGGGTATACGCGCCGGAAGAGTGAGGCTAGACAAATTGCTTTGGGGACTAGAAGTTGTTTCCAGGTCTGACCATACCAAACCACTCATTACAGCCTTCCGTTGAAAGCTGCTGAGCCTGCAACGCTCACTAACTGATTGAGTTGCGGGTTGCGATTCAAGGAGTTGTGATAGTGCGACATTCTACTCCGTAGTGACCGAGCGGTGTCACCTGGACCCGTATGAGCTGCTCGCCGCTTGACCCGTTGTACCCACCTCTCAAGTTAAATGAGGCGGACTCGAACTAGAATTCTGTCGTATAACTCCGGAATGCCGAGGCCAGCCATATGTTCAACTCGATTTTTAGCAACATGACTCGTCTACGTCTCCATTATCGCATTGATCGCGGATTATTCGGGTTCGCATGCTGGGCAGTCGGATTGAATTACGAAAATGCCGTCAGTGCGCCCTGTTGATCACCATCGTTTCGAGAAACTTAATCAATATAGAGTTCAAGTTATGTTATTCCAAACACCTCAGGGGCTACGGAGTACACTGACTTAGACAACGTCAGGAACGTGTGGAGCCCTTGAGGTTTAAGATCATCACTCTTAAGGCAACTGACGACTACCTAATAAATCGGGACATAAAGGATTCCGAGAAGGCCTACACGAAAATCAACGAAACAAATAACAACGACCATTGACTCCCATAATTATTTTCTCGAGACCTCAAAGACAAGCCACAATGCGTATACCTACACTCTCGACCCTCGGACTTCTTCTCAGCCTTCCCTTGGCTGCCGTTGCTCAAACACGATGCCAATCCGACAGCATCACCACCGATAAAGACAAAGAATACAGCGTAGCAGTCAACTTTGACAGCGCCTCCAAGAAGTATACAGCAACAGTGCCCCCCGGCGACATGTCTCTCACCATTCCAGCATTGAGCATTACCAACAATGGCGGATACAAGAGACTTTTCTGTCTTGCCAGCGAACCGGAAACGCCACGGGTCGTCAGTTGCTTCGCTCTCGAGCCAAAGTCGACTTGTGCCTTGCCCGATTACTACGGCGTGCCATACAGACTCGACACATACCGTCGTTGAAGGATTGTAACTCGAGTGTTGGCCTAGTAGAATTATATCTCTATTTCATACGGCAGCCTCAACGCTCCCTGCAGGATGGGAAGATCGAGCGGCATATGATGTCCCAGCAACGTCGGAATGGCCGAGTGCCACTGAGTGCACATGAAACATTGCAACTTAGTCGTTGGACTACTTTGAAACTCAAATTATAGAAATCTCTTGCTAATCTCTAAGATTTGTCGCTTGGTGATTTTTACTGCTTCTCATAACACTTTCACGGTCCGTTCCGAAGCACCCATGTGGCTACTGGCGAACCTGACACTGACAGATATCTCAATATCCACCAGATTCTCGGACACTACATGCAAGTCTTCAACAGAGTTCTTCATTATAGTTTTATTCTTGGGTATATGTAATGAAATATGACTGCAAAAATTTCCTGGCAGGAACTGTTCTAGTCGTGGTGATACTGGGCTATTGGCTTTGTATCATTAAGCGTCAGCCCAACGAATAGCAAAAAAGACTAATGAGTTCGTGGCTTCAACCCCAAGCCTCCCAAGCTATTTGGTCTTATGGCTTAAACGTTCCTTCGATCTACACTAGCATATCCTTTATAGATGATCGAGACTGGACGTCGTACGTAAGTACCTTACGTCACTGTGTGCATAAGGTATCCCATAAGGTGGGTATCCTCTGACAAAAGCGATATCTACGACTCCTCGAGCTAGAGTAGCGACTTATCCCGTTATCTTTACTTAATACGTCCTAAGGCATCTAGTCTTCGAGACCAAAGCCCGCCACTCTAGTGATGGTACAAATTTGATACATGTTTACCGATTTCTCATTATTGAGACCTGCTCAAGTATGTCTCTCAACCCCCATCTGGAAGTCCATGACCTTGGTGGCCATTCTGAGGTCACCTGCAAACTTGAGATTTCAGCATCGGTATTGAGCGAGAACTGCTTCAGGCATACTTACAGAGTAGAGATGCTGTAAACTACCTTAATCTTCCTCTAATGACCTTCCCGCTAAGTTGTAACTGAACCTCGACATACCTACAAGGCACTCAGCACCGGAATAAGATAAATCAGTCGAATATTGCATGTTGCAACCTCCAAGCATCAGTAAGAAACATCGATCCAGTAATACCTGTTGCTTATGAATTAGACGTCGGCTGATCTTTGAGAATTCGATAAAGTGTATAGTATCACCAGACGGATGATCGGGACCAATGCCCGAGCCCGAGTCCGTGTTCGCGGACTACGACAGCGGCCAAAGACATGTCCGCAAGTTTTGCTCCTTCCTGTTCAAAAATAGCGTTCAATCACGACCAGGAAAATGTATTTCAACCCTGTCTAGTAGGTATTTGCTGAGAAATCCATTATCTCTGGATTCAAATTAGGGAGCGTGATAACGTTGGCACTTCATATGCGCCAACACGTGTGCCCGGCGCATAAGAAGCAGCTTCTGCAACTGTAAGGCATAGCTCAGATGCATACTTTTAGCTAGTAAGCTTTAATCTAAGTGAGATATTCATGAGAAAAGCTTTTGAGACCATGTCTCCAATCGAAAACGTCGCGGTAGTAGGCGTAAGTCCTCAACTAATATCTTCGCAACTCCATCACCGACCGTCGATCCGAAAGTCCTGACTCTCCATCCACATACAGGCTACCGGTAGCATCGGTCGCCGTGCTCTTCCAGCTCTCCTGGACGCCAACTTCACGGTAACAGATGTCATGTACACGAGTGAGGGAAAATCCTGTCCACCACAAGTGAGAGTAGCCGTCACCGACTTCAGTCCCGAGTCGCTACAGGGAGTGTTCACAGGACAAGATGCCGTGCGATGCGACTTGCGTCACGCTGTCTTTGATAGGCAGATTGATGTGATCAATGCTGCAGCGAAGTCAGGTGTAAAGAGGCTCATTCCCAGCGACATTGGGACCTCCAAGGGACCCATCGATGTACCAGAGTACCGCGCTATTCTGGGAAAGAAGGCACAGGCGCAAAACCTATTGGAAGAAATGGCCAAGGAGAAGAGTGCTTTCACCTGGACCTCGTTTTGGAATGGACCGCTCCTAGACAGGGTAAGTCTCTCCTTCCATTATAATGTGAGACTCGGCAACTAATGTCGGTTTTAGTCGATGGCATTGTTCCCAGACTTTGGTTTCGACCTCAAGAACCACTCAGCCACGATATACGACTCCGGGAATGAGCTTTTCACCGCTATGAGCATCGGCAAGACTGGCAAGCCTATCGCAGCTGTTTTCAAGCATCCTGAAGAAACGAAGAACCGATATGTCAGGCTCTCTGCTCCAACGACCTCTCAACGAGCAATCCTCGCGGTGTTGGAGAGACTGACGAACACGGAATGGGATACTGCTACAGTCAGCACTCAAGAAGCCAGGCGGCAAGGCAAGATCAAGGTGCAGAATGGTGACTACAAAGGGGCACTACAAAGGGGCACTACAAAGGGGCACATGTTGGTTTTCTCGTGGCTCAGCTTTGTGAGGATGGAGCCCGCAGATCTGTCTTGGACGGAATAGATAATGAGTTGCTCGAGATTGAGCCTGAGGAACTGGATGATGTTGTCAGAAAGGCGCTCGCTTGGGTTTAGCTTCATGGTCCAAGACTGGTCAACGGCGTTTCAAGCAATCGTGTTCTTGTCTCGGCCTGAGGTGAGTCCGAACGACCGTGAAATGTTTCTGGTGTTTCTAGAAGTGTTGTTGGAATAATCGACGAAATTACGTGGACATTCTAAAAAAGGCGTGGAACCTTCTCAGCTGCCCGCGGACTACTGACGTGTCGTGATAACACCATATTTAATCTCGTTAAGTGCTATCACCACTCAGGGCACCTCCCAAGACCTTGGAAGAGAGTGGCATCGGGTCTGAAACAACCCCTCCGCCACAAGAAATGCTTAGGTAAACACCACCAAAGAAAGGTACGGCGTGAGGCAGTCACGGCAGGGTCCAGCATACCGCACCTTCCTCCGTCTGTGTGTTGCAAGTCCACTCGGCCAGCGCCTTCCCACACCCACCTCAACTCCTTCCTTCCCGTGCTGATCTCGGACATCCAGGCGCACCTTCCGTCCGCTCCAACCTCCCCGCCCCAGCTCACCGCCCGTCACAACCCGACGCCGAGCAACTCGCCGTCGCAACATTTTCTTCGGTTCAACATCCACGAATCTCTCAATTTCTTTCCTCGTCTCAAGCAAGCGCGTTCTCTTTGTCGAGCCACGTGGGGTAGAGTACTATCTCCGACACCGCTCCTCCGTATCACTCAACCCCTTCAGCTTCACTGCTGTTCTTCCAGCCTATCCGACACGCTTTCGCGACTCCTGCCAACCGACTGGGACACAAAAAGTATCTTCTTGTTACCAAGCACAGTATCAAAATGTGGAACCACTGGGAGGGCTGCTGGGAGTGCGACACCTGCGACCGCACGTTCGGCAGCGAGCATGCAATGCAGCAACACATGAACGCACTGGGCCATTGGGATTACGACGATCAGCCCGAGCCTTCTAAAGGTCGATATGAATGCAATGATTGTAACGATCGGTTCCACGACGAGCAAGATCTCCGCGAGCACGAGGTCGAGTACCACAATTACTGCGATCCCTGCGACCGCTATTTCAACAACCAAAACAATATCCGGCAGGTAAGTCATTCCCATTCATTCTCGTTCTTTAGCATCCCCACTTATGGCAATCAGCACTTGAACTCCAGTGTTCATCGCGCCAGCAGCGACATACAGTGCCCCTTCTGCAGGCAGACCAGCGACACCGCCACCGGTCTCATCCACCACCTCGAGCGAGGTGCCTGTCCCAGTGCCCCTCTTGACCGCGACAAGCTCTACCAGGCCGTCCGCGCACGCGACCCCAACGGGGTCATCTCCAAGAAGCTCCTAGAGTGGCACGCATCTCCCACCTACACTGCCACTGACCGAACCTACAACTACCACATCGACGCCTAGGAGTGTTATCTCTGCCACCGCGCCTTTTCAACCCTCAAGGGCCTCAATCAGCATCTCAACTCCCCCATTCATCAGCAGAAGCTCTACCACTGCCCGAACCATCGTTGCGGTCGTGAGTTCACCACCCTCGCAGCGGCCATCAACCACCTCGAGAGCGAATCCTGCGGCTATATGCGCTTTAAGGCAGTGCAGCAGAACGTGGGACAGATTCTTGATCCTCGTCGGATGCTTTCTTTCTGATGGAAGGTGCGATACTAGTAAGGGTATGCTTGAAACAACCGACATGCGATGGGCGAAACTGGGAATGGGGCTGTCGGGAACCATAAAGATGCCTTAACGAGACTTGCTTTGAGACGACATGGAAGGATGGAACCTAGGAACTTTAGCGGATGTTGCAACTGTCTCAGCTGATCAAATCGTTTGTGTGTAGATCTCCTCAACAACAGGTCAAGGGAACAAATGGAACACTCTTTCTGTCACTGGTTGGATTCCTAGTCACGGTCTGTCACACAAACAAGGCACAGGTGTCGTCTCCATTGAGGCTCTTTCAGACGGTCCATTGCCATCAATGGTTTGACTTGCATTATTGACGGCCAATAGGGTGAAGGCGGTTCCAAACGAGATCTGGGCTCGCTTATACGGTCCTACCCATGATTTTGGGGGGAATGCGGACTCACACCCTCCGAAAACCAGGTCCACCCGGCACGGCACGCCGGGTCCAGAGCTTATGAGGCCGCCTGTCATTGGTGCCATATTAGGTCCTCTCCTGATTGAGAGCCGGCCTCCAAAACACACTGCGTTTGCTCCCGCCTTACCGGTCTCAATCGGTAACGTAGGCCAGCGGAGCACGACAAGATGACACCTAACTCGGAAGGAGACTTGAAAGTATGTTCCTTTGTCTCCAGGTCCCTATAAGGGCATTCAGATACTCCAACCTGTCCTATGCTTAGGCTAACCAAGGTTACAACTCCTCAAGAGATACCAAGGTTCTCGAAAGCAGTGGCATTTGCCCAATATCGCACTAGTTTAAAGATCATACTCTGAAATTCGACCAACATGGGTTTAGAACAGAGGCGCAATGGAGATGTAGATGCCGACACCGATACCTTAAACCCCACACATCCAACACTCAACACTATCGACTTTAACCTCCAAATTGGAGTCGAGGAGATCCTCACCGATGTTGATCCCGATGTTTCTCTAGAATTCTTGCAAAAGGCCGAGGCCCATTCTGGGAAGCCCCCTCCCACGCGCATATCGAGAGGAGCGCTCGTCAGCACGCACAACGATTATGTCGAGCAGCAACGAAGGTCTGGGCAGCAGAATGGGCCACGAATGGTGAAGAAAGTAGTCCTAGCACTGTCTTACCCGCCGTCTGTGAAGTCTGTTGAGGATCTCTCGCCGGTCAGCGATTCATCCAGGCTCGAGGCAATCTCGCAAACGGCTAACCGTATCTAGATGCGCCTTGACGAGCTCCTGGTGGAGAATCGCCATGAAGACAAGTACCTCATCCTCAGGACAATTGCACAGGCTTACTCGGGTGCCGGGACGATTACCATCGTCGAAGATCAGCACAGCAGCGTCGACAAGATGGCTCTTTATAACCAGGGTAACTCTACACTCCTGCAGTCTATCCCGGAAGGCTCAGTAGTGCTCGTGAAGGAACCGTACTATCGATTCAACGGCGACAACGATTTCATGCTTTGCATTGACCATCCATCAGACATCTTGCTTCTTCGGCAAGGTCCAGATGATGCATTTATCCCGGAGGCATTCAGGGCGGTGCCAGAGTCCGAAAGTGCAGCGGACTGGAAGGGTACTGGGGATCGAGCATTCATCTCCAAGAACCTTCCCTTAGCAGCAGCAAAGTAAGACTAAGCTACCGACCTCTTTCTCTTATCCAACCTCTTCTTACATTCGTTTTATAGTTATACCAGAGCTCTCGAGCTAGCACCAACAGAAAACACCTCCTTTCGGGATGATATTCTGTTGAAACGGGCAGGTATCAATCTTACCCTCAAGTGTTTTGACGGCGCGCTATCAGATGCCTTCTCGTCTATAGGCGGATCTTTAAAATGGAAATCACACTTCCTTGCCGGCAAGGCAGCTTATGGACTCACTGATTTCCACACTGGCAAGCAACACTTCGAGGCGGCTCTGGAACTTATGCCCGAGGCCACTAGTATTCGCAAGGAATACGAGAGGTGCTTAGCGAGGCTCGAAGAAGAAAAAGGCAATTATGATCTGGCAAGCATGACAGCGGACGTCACCTCAAAGAACATCCAAATTGATAGAGCAAGCTTCTTATCACGGACTGAAGTCAGAGACTCACCACACCACGGTCGGGGTCTCTTCGCCGCAGAAGACATCAAGGCCGGCGAAATCATCTTCGCAGAAAGAGCAACCAGCGTCCCGAACGAATTTAACCCAGAACACAATGCAGCCGCAGCATATGCCCAGCTGGTGGAGCTCTGCGCAGATAATCCCACTATTCATAACAAGGTTCTCGACCTCCACGGAGGGTCCTACAAGCGCAGCGGTCAAGAAGGCACCCTCATCGATGGCAATCCTGTGATTGACGTCTTCCTTCTCGAGTCCATCCGCCGCAAGAACTGCTTCAGCGGCGCGCAGGTGTCGGCACAGGCCGCGAATCCGGAGTGGGATATGTGGAAGCAGGGCATGTCGCGCGGGCTCTGGGTGTACTCAGCCTACGCCAACCACGCGTGCCTTCCCAATGCCAACAGGTCCTTCATTGGAGATATGCTCATTGCCACGGCTACTGTCGATATTCCCGCAGGCACGGAGATCACGCACATTTACCTGCCTCCCAAGGCGGCATATCTACTTCGCATGCCGCAGTTCCGCCGTAGCTGGGGTTTCATGTGTAGCTGTGCCCTTTGCGCCGGCGAAGCCAAGTCCGCAACCGAATTGCATCAGAAGAGGAACACTGCTCTTGCGGAGATCGAGGCGCTAATCAGGACAAAGCGTCCTACCAAATTCTACCCTGATGCGACGATCCGGCAGGTCGAGAAACTTACAAACAAGCTCTCTGCTCTTCACGAAAAGGAAGTCTACGACAATCTCGCTTTACCACGGTTAATGCTCGTCTGGCCGACAATGTGGCTCGTGGAAGTATGGCACACAAGAAAGCAGTGGAACAAGGTCGCCAAGTGGGGGAGTGAGGTGTTTCGCAACTTTGGCTTCTTCGAGCCTGTGAGGGATGGGAGGTTGTGGATGTATAAGGATACGCAGGCGGTGACGACTTTCGAAGTTATCAGGGCATTGAAATGGTCGGCTGAGGCATACGCAGCACTTGGGGAAGAGCTGTTGGCGGGGGATTGTCTGGATGCTGCAAGGATTGGGTTGAAGACGATGGTTGGGTTTGTCACGGATGAGACGTTTGCTGCATTCAAGTGAAGTGGCTCTCGTTGTTGGTCTGTCAGGTCACGAAAGTATCGGCCCCGGGCCAAGCCGTTATGTTCTGCGCATTCCTCACATCAGCCCGGACGTTCCGCTCGTTTGATAAATCACATGATACGCATCACACAAGGAACCGAACAATTTCACTTGCGCTATTTGTTTATTTCGCAAACAACAGATACCAGATTCTTGGCAAACGGCGCTACTCTTGGCATCGCGGACGTTGAGCATGAATCAGGGCATAGCGTTATCGCTGCAAAGAACCCCTTCTTGGCGCTTCAAAGTTTTCAGTTGGATGAACTTTCTGAGCCGTCAACCTGTCAGACTGGCGTCTCCCTTCAGAATCGTGAGCACGTGGGCTCCAGGCATTGAGTTTTGATGTGTCTTATGGGCTTTCTAGGCACAGCATGGAAAGCAGAGCTTCGCTTTTCGCTTCTTACTTCGCTAGATCTCATTATTTTGAGCATATTTACCCAACCGTTACGTATTTCCAAGTATGTCATCTATACACGTATGTCATCTATACACAAAGGGAACGCACCGCATTGGCTTCTCCAACGATGTTACCTCCCGCAGTCCATTCGGGAAGTCTCATGCCCGGTGCAACGAAGGGTCATATTCCCCGCGCGATGAACCTCCACTCATCACCAACAACACCAACGAGCTCTACAACATCACCGCAGAATCCCTCATGAATGTCCCCGACAGACCAGGAAATAGGTCGCGTGCTTATCGTTAGCTTGTGAGGGGAAATCGTCAATGAAGCGGGGTACGCAGCAATGAAGCTGCAAGCCAAGAGCCCTTCTGCCATCGATGCTTGGCTTCCCCCACCTCGTGGGAGGTCGGTCAGTGCTTCCTCGGACAACGCCGACCCCAATCGTCGTGATAAGTTCGGTTTCCTGTTGCTGTGATGACTGAACCGGGCCCCCGCCGACGCGCTTCCTTCCCCAACTCCATTCATGCTGGCCCCAGGAATGTGGGAAGAACTTTGCACGGCAATTCCTTGGACCTTCTATGTTGAGTTAGACGCGTGATCGTGGATGAGGAGGTTTAAACCGACGGCCCACGATGTCTTGGCTTGTGTATATGATCGTAGACCACCCCTCCATGAAGACGGCCTCCATTGCCAATCCAACGTTCATCCGATCTTGGCCTTTACCTCGTGGACTGTGCTCCCCCTCCGCCGTAGCATCCCACGATGTCCGCCCTCGCCCTGGTCCTCTTGGCGTCCGCGCCCTTGGCCACCCTCGCCCAAACCTTCCAACGTCTCGGCGCCTGCCCAGACCTCGGATGCGTTTTCCCGCCCGACCAAGCCCATTTCCTCCCCGGCCAAAACTTTGACATACGCGTCGAGATTCACGCGCCGGTGAACGGGACCGAGGCCTTCAACGACGGCGTTCCCGACCCAGAGTTCACGCTCACGATTGCGAGTAACAGCGTACCCGAAAGTAAACCTGTTACCGAGTTCTTCGGGATCGAGGAGGAGCCTGAGCTTGAGACGTGGGCTTTCTCGTGGTATGAGGATCTGTTTGCGCAGGATGCGGGGAATGCGTCTGTGGTGAATGTTGCGTCCAAGGCGTACCGTCACTTGTCGCTGTATGAGCCGGGGAACTACACGGTTGAGCTCAACTATTACAATGGTACGAAGAAGACACTGGCGGAGTGGTTGGTCCGGCCTCTTGCTGAGGAGAAGAAGGCCAAGAATGTGATTTTGTTCATTGGCGATGGCATGACGACGAATATGATTACGGCTGCACGCCTGTTGGGTCATAAGAGCGTCAATGGAAAGTATCAGTCGAGGATGCAGATGGATCAGTTCCCCATCTTGGGACATCAGATGGTGAGTTTGTTCTTGGCGAAGGCAAGACGGCGACATCGGCCGTGTTGGGGTGCTAACTTGAGAGCAGACACACTCCGTCGACAGCTTCATCACTGATAGCGCCAACTCTGCGTCTGCGCTGTATTCTGGCCACAAGGGCACATCAGACTCCATGGGGTGCGTACACGAACGAACGACTTGCGAAAGAAACCGAATATTGATTGCCTTATAGTGTGTACTCCGACTCGTCGGCCGATGACTTTGACGACCCCAAGGTCGAGACGATCGTTGAGATGGTTGTTCGCGTCTGGGTGAGTCACCTTTCAGGAAGTGAAGACCATCTTTTGGTAGCTAACATCTCCGTAGGGATCTGCTTGGGGTGCCGTAACGACAGCTGCCCTTGACGATGCCACACCAGCAGCATTGACTGGCCACAGCAGATCTAGATCCAACGCCGGCTCACTGATCGACCAAGCCCTGAATGGCATGACGAATTACTCTTGGAGCAGCCATCCCGGTCCCGATGTCTACTTTGGCGGTGGTGCCTCAACCTTCCTCCCCGGAGCAACGTCATACGAGGGCAAGGACTACTACGAAGAGTTCCGCAAGCAAGGCTACTCCGTGAGTTGGAACGCCACGTCCCTCCGCGAAGCGCCCGTCGATTCCCCTGCCCTAGGCGTCTTTTCCACCTCTCATCTTCCCGTCTGGCTCGACAGAAAGATCTTCAAAGACAACATCGCCGAACTCAAGACCCATCCCTCCGGAGACGGCTCCGCGCCACTCGATCTCCCGGGCCTGAAGGATATGACCCTCAAAGCCGTCGATATCCTCCTCGAGCGCAGCAACGACACAGGTTTCTTCCTCATGTCAGAGGGAGCCTCGATCGACAAGCAAATGCACGCGCTAGACTACGACAGAGCCCTCGGCGACCTCCTCGAATTCGACGACACCATTCGCGCAACGGTGAAGAAGCTCAGTGAGGCCGGGGAGCTCGAGAACACGCTCATCGTGGTGACGGCTGATCACGGCCACGGCTTCGACGTCTTTGGCGTCGCTGATACAAAGTACCTCGCCGCGCAGGACACAGACCGCAAGAAGCGCGACGCGATTGGCATCTATGAGCGTTCCGGCCTGTCGCAGTACACCGTCTCCCGGCCCGATGGCATTGAGTACGGTACCGGGCCCAACTTCCCTTCTAACTGGAGCCCGCGGTACGCTATTGCGCCTGCGTTTGGTGCCAACCCCGACCGGAATGAGAACTACCAGCTCCACGAGTCGCCTCGTCGGGTGGCGGTTAGCGGTGAGGATGGGTACGTTGCGAACCCCGAGGACGGCGAGGATGGTTTCTTTGTTCCCGGTACAATCCCGACGTCGTCTTCGTCCGGTGTTCATTCCCTGACTGATGTGCCCGTCTTTGCTATGGGGCCGTGCCAAGAGACGTTTGCCGGTGTGTACGACAACACGGACGTCTTCTTCAAGATTGCTTCGTGTCTTGGGCTTGGACAGTCTTCACCTACACCCAAACGGAAGTGAGGAAACAATATGAGTTGGAGGTCGGGGTAATGGTAGATAGCTCGTCATGAGCAATGCTAGACCAAGTCTGCCTCTCGATGACGCGTATGCAGAATCATCTTGCAGCAATCAACATTTTCCGTTCCGAACTGCAGCCTCTGTGCATCCTTTACCTGCCACACTTCTTCCATGTCTTCTTGCACTCGTTGAAGAGAGGGCAGTTGCCTATTTTGATACATCTCCCTGATCCTAACAAGAACCATTCGACGTAGGCGAGTCTCGACGGATTCGCAGCCACCAGTCCATAAGGGCCACGCATGAGCAGAGACAAAGGATGACGTGATGGGCACCTTCAAGAGATGGTAGATGCACTGCTCCGCGTAATAGGGTTTTGTGGAGATTTTCCCGTCGTCCCAAACTCGATAGAGGTAGACGATTGCCGCGTGTTTGTAGGCTTGGATCGTGTGCTCAATGTCTGGATCTCCTTCATCAGAGAAGTCGACTGCCTCCAAGCTTCGTTTGATGCCGTATCCCCTCTTCTGGTGCTCTTCGCCGCTTTGTCCTTGCATTTCGCTGATGGTACTGACGAGGGAAACGACGGAAGTCAGCTTGGCCAGGCTGTGTAGGCCCTCGAGAGGCGCCACATTCGTCATGCTTAGCAGTGGCTTCGATGCGCGGGAGATGGATGACATGACGTCGTGGTAGAAGCAAAGACTGAGCAGAAACTGCGCGCTCGAAGTGTTCCAGTTCGCCGGGCCCCCTGAGTGCATGATGACTGCTTTGGCTCCAGCCAGGTGGTCAATCTGACTGTCCGTGTTGAAGAGTCGGTCCGAGATTTGGAGCATCAAGATTGTGGCTAGGGAGAGCTCGGGGTTCTCGGTTTGGATCGACTCCCGTAGCGATGATAAGGCGACGAGCATGTGTCGTGACGATAGCGTCCTGAGGTTGCCATCATTCCGGAGGATGGCGAGGTGGCCTGCCGCCATGGAAGAGATTGAGAAGAGCAGGGCCGTGGAGCGGAGCATCATTGGCGTGAGGTGGACAAGGAAAGGGTTTTGTACGCCGGATGCCATGGATATCACACTAGCCAGTGATCCGTTCCAATGATGTATTAAGTAGCGGTTCATCGGCGAGATATCTGGCGATAAATATGACGGATTCCGGATGAGACTGTCTGGGCTTGAAGTCGAAGTCACCGTCATTGAGCTGGAGCTAGGCGTCGCGGGCTGTTCATCGCTTGAAGGCGGCGTCACTTTGCGATATCCAACAGTATCTTTGGGCTTTGATCCTCTCTTCTTTGTAACTCTCCCGCCGTCTTTGGGGTCATCGGCCGACTTCCATCTCACTCTTAGCCCGTACCCCTTACATGTTTTGCCCAGTCGGACGCAGCGGCCGCAGTGAGGCTTTGCTTCATCACATTTGTAGCCCTCATCTCTGCCACGGTCGTTAATACCAAGATCCCTTTCTTCACGGGGTATTATATCTTACCGGCATGTGAGGCACCCTGTTCTACTCCTTGTGTGCGGCGGCATCGTCGATGTGGATTCCGGCACAAACACAGCATGATCTGAGGGGGGCCGATGGGTTGATTCTTCAGCAAAAGTGGGGTTCAAAGGCCACTTTTTGCCAACGGCGTTTCTCGCCTTAAGTCCGAAAGTTGGCGATCTTGGCGTTCACTGACGACTCATGTGCCCGTCTCGTGTCACAGACTCGGTGTGTGAGAGAATATGATGTATCAACAGTTTCAAAAAGCCCAGATCGCTTCTGGACTTAGCACAATCGAGCGGCTCGTTATACCTACATTTCCACGACCTCCTGACTCCTGAACAGACCTGGGACGTCAATTTTACTGTGATTGACTTGATTACTTGTGATTACATGTTCGAGCTCATACAGTCGTGGAGTATCAAGATATATGAGGGACTCGGAGCTCGTTCCCCGGGAAGTTCTTATCACGCACTCTCAATACTTTACATGTAAATGACCATTCTAATGACTGCGGCGTAAGTTATCTTTCCTGTAGCACCTACCAGAACGCGAGTAGCAAGCTACGACAGGGTCGAAAACCTTCAGCCAAGTATTAGTAGCAAAATAAGTCTCAGTTTCAGCCTCGTCAGCCATTCTTAATAGGTCTTCAGATCTTCGCTTGCTCGTAGGAACCGTATCAAACTTGTCGTGATACTCGACCAGAGACCGGAGTCTCTCCTGCCCAAAGCAAATATGCCTCAATGGTCAAGCTGCAAGTGAGACAGGGCTCATTCGCATATCACCCTCGTCGGAAGAGATGGCGTTATCAAGGGTCACTCCCTTCATGCGCTCTCACACTTCCCCGCGCGTGTAGCTTAATGGCTGTTGTGCTTGTGTTCATGATTCTGTTGATTGAGTGCTTACCTGACAAGATTTGTCTTAGGTGGGATGAAAAGCCATGGCTTGCATAACCGAAAGACTGATTGAACTTCTACCCAGTCACAGAATCTCATATTTTCGACAATACATGAGGTTAGCTAAAGATGGCGCATGCTTCACCTTTGCGAAAACGCACGCAATCGGGCCATGGACCCTTAGCAGCAGTATCAATCGCTACTACTTGGCACGTAAATGCGCCGTCATCGCCTGGTTCTATGGCTTGAAAATAAATCAAGAGATATCATTAGTGAGAATTATTTGCGTAATGCCTTTGCCCACATGATACGTCGTATTTGCCGTTTCAAGGTCCGAGGATGGACCCAATGAAGAACTAAGAGAAGCGAACATTTTCTTTTGTGCAACGCCTGGTATGAACAAGTTTCTATAACCATACTTAGCGCACATTCAAAGCTCACCTGATGGTCATGGCGGGAGGGTCTCCAGAAAGCCCGAGCAGGGGGCGATGCTGTGGTAGTGGTCTTTGAGCAAGCAAACACTCGCATCATTTGTCTAGACCAACATGCCAGGTAATAACAACCAATTATAATCATGGGAGATAGTAGTCTGCATTGGTGGCAACGCAAGATCTTTCCACCAATGCATGTCGGTAGAGAGGACAATGGAACCGGGTCAGGGATGAGCATCCGGCTGGGTTCTGGCAATCTTGGCTGCAGCTCTTGATCAGCCAGACAGCATGTGTACCGCAAGTGAAATCGGGGCATGGGAAGTTGTCACTGATATTTTATCTTCCAGTCCCCCTTTCGCCTTGACTATACCATCTCATTATTGCCCGCTCTACAGGATGTACGGGAGCCTTCAATCTCGTATTACTTCAGTACTGTGCCTTTACCAACATCACTCAACTCCGCTTTAGTCCCTAAGTAGGAACAGGCTGCGATCAGAGCTTACCCCGGTGCTCGGCTAGGGAGTTAATACAGGGATCAGTGCCTTTCTTTGATGGACTGAAAATTTGTATGTTGGTCGAATGAACAAATTGATTGCTCGGCACAACTATTTGCCAGCCATCCTTGTCGAATCCTTTATGGCGTGTGCTGGATCCCTTCAGGATGTTTGGCAAGCACCCCAGTTTGCTCGACCTGATGACTCGGCCAGATCAGGACTGGGAAACTGCACTCGATAATGGAGGTAAGGACCAAAGCATGAAAACGGAAATGCACATAGGGCAGGGGCTGGACATTATCTCCAATCGCCTGTCATCTTCCAACACCATCAGGTTCTGTGCTCACTTCCAACACCACCTACTCGTCCCTTGCAAGACGACCGTGGCAATCATTACCCTTCCCTGCCTACATATCTTGAATCAACCTCTGGGGGCCCTTTGAATCATTCTTTCATGTTTGTAATATGACGTGGAGAGTAGATAAATCGAACTGTTGCAAGGGGAACAGGAGCTGCTTCCGCAGTCAGGCTCTGAAGAGGCCATCAAGGAAATACTCCTCGTGATAAACTCAGGCGATCCCACAGTCTGCTTCCCAAATATTCGAGCCACACTCGTGTTCCATGGTTCGTGCCCGTTTCCCCCGTTCTTTATTTCGCATGCGCCGAGGTCTTCACCGCACACTGCTAGAATACAACCCACCATGTCAGGTCTAGAAAAGGGCTCCGATGCCTGGAAGGCCCAAGACAAAGGTCCAGGCATCATCACAGTTTGCTGGATCTTCACCGCTTTGAGCACGATATTTGTCCTTGGCAGAGTGGTTGTCAGGTGGAAGATCATGAGGAAGTTTCACAGCGACGATTATTTTGTCATTGCTGGGCTGGTGCGCCTTGCAATACTCTTCACACTGCCCCTTCGGACATTTTCTGATAATAGCAGGTGTGTGGTTACATTTCCACTTCGCTTTCGACACTTGCAGTATACTCCGGTATTGGCAAACATCTCGAACTACTCACCTTGGAGCAACAAGAAGATGGAATGTTATGGACGACCGCTGCTCAATGCCCCGGCATCATGTCATTTGGTCTACCTAAACTGGCGGTAGTATCGCTCTTGACACGATTGATGAACCCTGGTGCATACCACAAGTGGTTCCTGTGGTGGATGGCGATATGGTATCAGTTGACACTTTTTGTGACTGTTGGGCTTCTGATAGGACGGTACACACCAACGAGCTCATTATGGGACTTCTCTATTGAGGGGACCTGCTTCAGCCCGGAAATTCTCATCAATTTCTCCATTTATGCTGGCAGTAAGTCGTATGAGACTGAAGTATGGATCAGAAATTGATTCGAGGTGCAGCATTTTCGGCATTCGTTGATGTCTACCTAGCTGTGTATCCGGCCATCGTCCTGCTCCGCCTGCAAATGGCATTGAAGAAAAAAATTGCATTATCTTGTGCTCTTGGCATTGGCGCCATGTAAGCATTTCACTATCGTGGCTGTGTTCTCTCTTACTTCGCTAGTGTGGTTGACAGGATTCCATAACAGCTCCGGCGTTGTCGCCATTTACAAAACAACACGCCTTCCGCTCCTCGCTAGCGAAGATTACTCATGTAAGGCCTCTCTCCACGAGATATCCAAGGTACCAGCTGGCTGACTGAACGTGTTACATTCATATAGACGAGACACCTGACTTAGTAGTCTGGACCGTGTAAGTCGCAGTCGGCGTCTCGGTTCTGCAGAGTCGCAGCCGTGGCGGTGATCAAACCCTTCTGACTAGAGTTTACAGGATCGAAGGCAGCACCATCATTATTGCAAGCTCTATCCCTGTCTTACACCCGCTCCTAGAGCTGATCCTCAAACGAAATCCCTTCTCATCTGCAAGAGCATCGAGGCCAACGGCTAAATCCTCTGAGAACAATACGGGATCAGCACCAAGTAACTATCGCCCCTCGCGCGTGTATGGAAACTACGAATATGAACTAGGCCAACGCAAAGCGAGAGCAAAGCCCCGAGATGACCTCGGATTTACCATCGTTGAAGGGGACAGCCAAGAGAACATCTTTCCCAGGGAAGGGAGACCACAACCTCAAACAGCTGCATCTATCGGCAGCCAGCTAAGTCGGCCCGAGGACAGGGGCACTGTTCGTACCGATGTAGTTACTGTATCCTACGACGAGAAAGCACTAGCAGCAGAGACTTCGGCTTCAAAACGATGGAGGCCGGTATAGAACATGGAATTTTGTGAGTTGGACGGTATTTTCATCGCCTAAACGTTGTGAGCGAGGCCTTTTCTGGCGGGGGGGAAATATGTGCGAGCATTTGTGTACTTTTGTAGTAATTGTAATAGCAGTCTATTAGTTCAAACTTCTAATGTCACAGTATGCACCGGAGAGGATAACACCACTGGCCCAATGCTGTGATCTGCAACGGCTGCTGATCGTTTCACCCAGGCTGTCAACCTGTCTGGTCAATAATCCATGCAAGTATACCAGTCTTACTGATTATACAGTCTTATACTCGCGCAGTCACGGCGACGCGAGCACGGTTAAGCATTTCTTAGACCACGTTCTTGATGCTCATCAGCAAGTGGTCGTATTCTAATAAGAAGCAGCGGCCTGGATCCGGCTGAAAGATGTGCAACTAAGAAAGTTGTCGGATGACTGGTATTCAAGTAAACCTAACAGGCAAACTCGTTCCGAATGAAGGCCCAGCGAGGATCAACTTCGCCAAAGTCCCAACCGCCCAGCTCCCATGATTTAAATGATTAAAGAAGTAAGTGGGACAAAGCCGCTAAACGCCGTTGCCCATAAGCTGTTCCCCGTGCACCGCTTCCAAACATGTCGACCAACTGAACTGAAGTTCTCTAGCAAGCGCCCTGAACGGCCTGGGGTTGTGGGTTAGCGCCGATATGAGGCCGTGAGAGGGCGTTTAACATACCATTTGCTGATTCTCCATGTTCTTCTTGATACCGCCAGAGAAATCCATCATGAGTGACTGGACCACGGGCATATCTTGTGCTGGATTGCCGGTAAGACCAGCAACCTTTTGCAACTCAGAGAGCTGCGCATTGGCGACCTAGGCCTGATATTAACACACGTATCTAGAAGGTCATAGAAGTCATGACTACTTACAACAGCGAGTCCCTGGGTGGCCATGTTGCCGGAGGGAGCGATAAGCTGATTGGCCTGTCTGACCTGGATACCGTCGCTGACAAAGGACAGGAGGTTGGACTTGGCGGTCTGGAACTGCTGGGGGTTGGGAGGGTTGGCCTGAAGTGCCTGCATGACGGCATTGACACCGTTGACCTCCTGCTGCTGAACCTCAATGTTCAAGGCAATGCCACCAGCCAGAATCTTCGCCTCGGCGCAAGCGGGGGTATCTCCGGCCGCCGGGGCGGGAGCGGGAACGGGAGCGGCTCCTCCGTTCATCTGGGCGACGGCCAGGGTAGCGAGGGACAGGACAACAGCGTAGGCCTTCATTTTGACGGTTGGTGGTGATTTACGATTATTCGAAAAAGATTGTATATAGTTGAAATTAAAGTTGTTGGAGCCTGTCCGAGGGCGAGTAATGACCGTTCGCTGCTGTTGACGATATTGTCCTATTGTCCGAATCCAGATCCAGTGCAGAAGCAAGTAATGTTGGTATAATCGACCGGGCGGGCGTCTGGTCTTATAAGTCCAAACGGCGAGACGCACATTATCCAGACCGGCCCCAACTTCACGAAGCAAAATCATGAGATGAGGCCCCTGGTGGGGGGGCTATCCAACAGGAAGCACGAAGGCGGGCCAGCGATGGAGGTTGAAACTTCCGGATGATAGACTTTCTAGAGTGTTTTGGGGCGGTCGCCGAGTCGCTGTGCTTCTTGTTTCGAACCTTGATAACGTTGGGACGAAGGAAGGATTTCCCTGATTGTCTATCTGCACAGACGATGCATTGAGGTGCAGGGTATCAGAGTAGCTACACAGCCCGCGAATCACATCCTCGGGTCTCCCTGTCGGCAGCTCATCTTTTCCCCCTTCCCCTGGCCGCGATTCAGTAGGGCAGAGAAGGGAGTCCGAACATGTTGATGGGTCATGGTTTGCTTGAACAGAGCCGCCGACGGCACCCTACCAGACGTCACAACTTCACGTCTCGGACTTCGAACTCTCTTTGGAAATGGTGACCATCCTTTCCCGCCTCGCCTAGTCTTTTGATCCCTTTCTCGACCGTCTTCTTGGGGCACCTTTGGCCACATGGTTACTCGTGCCGACTTGCAACATGGCTACATCCATGACTCGTCTGATGGGCGTTTCTTCTGCCCAAAAATGTCCTTACTCAAAACAGCCATGCTCCCGAGAAGCTTAAAAAATTGTCCACAGCCACAACAGGCTAGCCTTTGGGTTAGTCATCTCCTGCTGTTAGGTGATGCTACATACAAATGGACATCGAAATGGTGGCACCATCCTGTTCAAAAAGGAACGGATGGCAGTTCAGACACCCGTCCTCAAGAACTGCAGGTCGGCGGTCTAATTCGTTTCGTGCAGCCCTCCTTGCCTCTTCGCATTCGAAAAGACTAGACATTGGTGTTGAGATCCTGTTTTACTTTGCCCAGCTCCCACAGTACCACGGACATCCAAGAGAGGCCAGCCATTGCCACAGGCCGTATTAGTGCCAAGTATGCTGCGTCGTCCAGTTGCCTAACATGAGTGCTCAAAGCGACTTTTGAAGCACCCTAGCGGGCCTTGGGATTCGGTTGTTGTCCCCTCCGATTCGCGCCCACCTCGCAACCTCTTCTCGGCCTCCCACAAGGGAAAACGTTTCCTCGGAATTCAGCAAACCTTCGCGTGGCTTATCCTATTTATTTTGGCTCCCGTTGAAATGCCCCTACGCCATTGGGTTTGCGGGATGAAGCCCGTTTTCTGGATCTTCTGCGCGCCATCGTGGGCTTAGGTGACGCTCGCTCCCGTGTCGAGGGACGTTCATTCAAACGTCCCGCGCTATGATCGAGCAGAATATCTTCAATCCAGGGGTTGTCCGATCAGAATGTACACTCTGCTTAGTGCATCATGTCCCATCACGCCATTTTGATACGGGTATCGCTAACAAATGTCAGGTATTCCTTAAAAGAGTGAATATTATGTTCCTTCGCACACCAATGAAACCATGATGCCTTCAAGTGCCCAGGATTTGTGTGCCCAGCATGATGCGCGAACAGTTTACTCGGCGCATCTTGGCAAAAGGCCGATCCCGAATGCCAAGTTGGTGTGCATGCTGTTGAGCCAGAGACACGGGTACGAAACAGCATGACTGACAGGCGCGACAAGTGTAAGCGCGCGTGATTCTAGAGGTGGCATTCACGCTATATAATGACCCCATAAGTGATACCTGACTCGGCCGGGCTGTGCTAACGTGAAAGCGCCGGCGGAATCATTGCAACCGATGACCAGCAAATTAGCGAGCACACCTCGGCCGGATTGAGGCCTGTGAGACGAAAGCACTGTTCACAGCCAGGACGGATAAACAATGCTAAGACAGCAGTCCAAACAAATTGTGAGTGATGTCCAGGTTCGACAAACTCTACGAGACTGGCCACTCGCTGGATGAGTGAAAGTGACAAGCGAGGAAAACGAGGCGACGAGCCTCGACAATAAGCTCAAGCTTATGGGGATTCCGCTCCCTGTGACGGCTAAGTGGAGGAATCAAAAGGGAGGGTAGCAACAGGCCACTTTCCCATCCTTTCGTCTGAAGGTTGCATAACAGGAAAGGTTGTCGTCCACAGTGGTGTCTCGAGTGTGAAGTATCCATCGCTCGAGGTCTCGCCAGCCAGCGGGGGCTTTGTCAAATGCGACTCGACAGGGCAGCCTGATTGAGGTGCCCCAGAGGTTGTAGTCAGGGGCAAACCTAAAGACCCTGTTGTAGGGCATTTCCCCTGCGTTAGCGTAGGGGATCTGGGAGATTAACATCTTGATGCTAGGGTTTCTCAGCATCGCGAAACGAAAGTTCAGTCTGTCAGAAGTTGATTCAACTAGTCGTAATCTATTAACAACGTCACTTCTCTCTTCATATCTGATAGTGACCCCACGCTTGGGATTCTTCCAACTGATGAGAACAGCCCACATTCCGAACTAGTGAGTTGACAGACTTTCCGATATTTGGGATGGACAATGCGTTCAAATCAGCCGCAAGATAAGATCAACGACGGCTAAAAGCTTGTCAAAAAGTCCGCCAACGACCAAGCGAAGACATAAATGTTCCGGATGTAAGCCAATCGCTACCAGTCTCAGGGCCCTTCGGATCCGCGACTGTAATCTGCGGTGCGGGGAGCGGGGAGCTCGGAGTTCGGGTATCTCAGGCACAATGCCCCGCGGAACAGGGATCTCATGGTTTGATCGGAGCTATGGCCTGCGTTGGTGTGGTGCGTGCTGGACGTGTGTCTGGCGAAGGTCCGGCCTATCCTGCGTGCCGCTCACTGATGCTGAAGTAAAGTAGACGGGTAGGTCCTGATCTCAATGCCGGTCGAGTAGACGTTTCTGTCAAAGTCAATTTCAACTGCGAGGTGAGCGACCGTTGTCTGGCAAGTCAAGCGACCCCTGGAGGTCCCGACCCTGTGGTTAGAAAGCTGCTGATTGATGAGTTGATGAGGATTGGACATCTTGGCATTCCATTCTTGCGAGCAACGGTCGAATCGCCGTGCAGTCCAGTTGGGTTTGGGACAACAGGGGTTGTTTTCCATATGATTGCCCAATGATGATGTCTGTTATACGCGACCTCGCGACGACATTTCCGGAGCTAGCCCAAGAGCACAGTAGCTACAGATGACGGCGGCGCGAAACGTTGAAAGAGCATGTGATCACAGGTGAGAATTCAATGCATCTTTCGGGTACGCGGCTTGAGTGCCGGTACTACGAGCAGCAACAAACGCCATAGGGAGTTGGGATTCAAGGAATGAACATTCCATGGCTCATTCGATGTCTTATGGCGCTGTCCAGTGCGGATTGGCGAGAGAATAGGTCTATGAGGGAATATGAGACTAGGCGGTATTGATATTATTTTCAATCACATCCGCCAATCGACTCTGATTTACGGCAGTTAGATGCAAAGACTACACCCCTCAAAAACAGATACTCTATCGCTGTTCCGTACTCGATAGGAAACCCTGCGCTTTTGAATACACGTACTAGATGTGGATAACGCCCATGTTACAAACCCTGTGGACAATATCGTGTTACGTTTCAGCTCGATTGGAACTGTTGGGCGATGGCTTTGCTCCCGTGCTGGGTGTAGCATTTCCTTCCCATATGTTTCCTCAACTGTGTTCACTCTCATAACACGAGTTCAGACCCACCCAAGTCGCCATCAGAGTAAAGCTTGTTCCCCCATCCGCTGCAGCAGAAATTGGCGTCAAAGGTGGACCTGATGAATCAGCAGAGCAGGGAAATTGGGAAGTGGCTCTTGTTGTCGTAAGGTCTCCATCTCTGATAGGCATTGCATATGTGAAGTTAGCCATTCGAGACATGTTGTCGTGCCCTTGAGTGGCTTGACATGCGCACCCCGAGTAAGGCAGTCTTCGCGATGACCTAAAATCATGTACACCCAGAGTATCAAGGTGGAATAGTCAGGGGTAGGGCCGACCAAGATCAGAGCCCATCGGCCACTTATCTCGCCGTACAATATTCTCCATGCTCCCTGAGCCAGTTTATCAAGACTAAGGTTCCGAGCTCGGAAGACAATATTTTCCATGACCTACGGGGTAGGTATTAGTGCCGCGTGGTCACACTGGTATAGCAAAGCGCGATATCCTTTCATTATCATAAGTCATGTAGCATTTCATGATCACCCTCCATCTAACCCTCCGCGGGTATGTATATCAAGCCGGGAGTCAGCCACCGTACATATATCTCAATCCATTCCACTCCAACCCAAAGCGCCAGTGGAAATTTAGGTCCTCCACCGGAAAGCAGGGTGCTTCCAATCCAAATCCCGGATCTCCTGCTCCGAGTACCCAGCAAGCTCCTCCTCGATACTCCGATCGTCGCGGCGCTTATTGTCCCACTTCATCCAAAACCACGCCGCGGTAGCCAGGATGAAAATCATGCTCGCCGCGCCGAGATTGAGACCGTTGCCGATGTGGAAGTCGGGCGCGTCCCAGGAGAGGTAGGACCATGTTGAGATGAGACCGCCGATGTTGCCGAACATGACCTGTGTTGGGAAGAGTGTTAGCTTTTGTGTCTGGTTGGATGTTCAGGGGTAGAAGAGGGGAAGGGTGTAACTTACGTTGAGACCGATGGCACTGCTTCGCGCCGTATCGCTCACGACGTTAGCGCTGATGTGGGCGTTGGACATGGGGCCCATAACCATGGCGGAACTGGCAATGAGGAACGTCGCTCCGTAACGCACGCGAGCTACCTTTGACGCGAGGAACATGATATACCCCGTCATCACCATCGGCGCGCTCATCGCGATGAGAACCTGCCTTCTGTCAAGGTACCAACTCAACCCGGGGAAGGCCACCGTGAAGAACGCGCCAACAACGTAGGGTGGCACGCTGTACAGCTGCTTCTGGACCGTCGAAAAGGTCGGGTAAATGTTGCTGACAATAGTAGGGAGGAAGAAGGCCAAGCCTTGCACCGTGATGTTGTTGAAGAGGAAGATTACGGCGATCTCGAGGGTGACGGGGTTGAGCATACCGCGCTTCAGCTTCGTCTTATCAATCTTGTCAATCACCTCCGTGGCACCGACGCGCTCCGACTTCACGCGGGCGATGCAGAGGTCCTTCTCCTCTTGCGTCAACCACCTTGCCGTCTCGGGTCTGTCGGTAAGAGTCCAGAAGGAGATGATGGCCAGAACGACAGTGACGATGCCCTCGATGGCGAAAATCATACGCCAGCGGTGCAGACTGCCAAAGGAGTCGAGTGTGAGGATCGCGGATGCGAGCAGGCCGCCGAACGCGCCGGCGAGGGGTGCCATGACCATGTAGAGTGACAGGCGGAACGTCAACTCGGCGCGCTGGTACCATCTGGAGAGGTAGTATGCGATGCCGGGGAGCATGCCGGCCTCGAAGATGCCGAGAAGGAAGCGGACGCCGCAGATGGCGGCGCGGTCCTGGACGAAGGCGGTGCAAATGGAGACGATGCCGAAGAAGAGAGTGGTGATGGGGAGGAACCAGCCGGGGCCCATTGCTTTGCAGGCGATTGTGGCGGGGATCTCGAAGAGGATATAGGAGATGTAGAAGACGGAGAGGATCATGTTGTAGTCGTAGCCTTTGAGTTCGAGGTCTTTGTCGAGGCCGGCGATTCTTGCGTTACCTGGGGATGGGGTGTAAGCAAACATAGGACCAGTCGGGGCATGACGGGATTCGATGGTATGACTTACCAATATTAGCACGGTCGATGAAGCAGAAGAGATACAGTAATGCTACGGTAGGAATGGTATGTAAGTCGAGCTTCCACCGTAGCTTTCGTACCGCGACCGGGTCGAATTCGACGAGGGAGTGGCCATATCTGTTGAGGCGTAGTTAGTATCAAGCGCGATAGACATTGGAAGCGAACATGAGGCTACTCACTTGTCGGTAGCAAGCTGGCCCTTTCCAGCTGCATTGTGAATACTGTCATGGACGGGAGCAGCACTGATAGCGTGGTCCTCGGTGCCCTCGACGTGAGTGCCCCGAGGAACCTCCTTCTCCGTAGACATGATGAAGGTTGAGATATTTACTAGTTCAGGCAACGTCTTACTAAACCCGAGAGAAGGTCAAGTGAACCTCAAGGCGACTCTCCCAAGCTTACAGTTGGAAGCTCAGAGTGCGTTTCTGAGATACTGGCCTACAGTCGTCAAAGTCAGACCGGATACTCGAGGGATGAGTTGCCAACATTTACTGAGAAGAGGACCGTGGTCGTCTATTTAAATCCAACAGTACCTCGTAGACGTTGGCAAAGAATACAACCTGGTCAAAATGCCGTACCCATGTCCCTAGCTCAACCCCCAAGCATCCCAAGCATTTACCGGGCACGACTCTATTGGGGACCAGAGCTGCATCTTTGGCGTTGCCGCACCCTCCTTGTTTAGGGCTCCATCAGAGTGGGATTGCCTGCGGGGTAGGGATACGCCATCCATCGAGGTTGTATTGGACGCATCTCTTCCTGAGAAGATTGTCCCTTACTCCTCCAATTGTGGACTGGGTTGTATCAAAGATGCCGGGACACGACCATTGCAGCATCGATGCGGGAGATCAGCACTGCCATGATGGCATCAAGCAGATAGTCTTTGAAGCTCACTTAGAACACCACGAACAAGAAAGATACGAAGATCTCGAAAACTCATCATTCTCGAGTAATGTTCGCCTGTTAAGTCTCAATCTCCAAATGAACGCCGCCTCGAGATGATTCCCCCAGGTTCTCCGCCCTGCCCGCCCCCGCAATCCTGGGGAAGACACCCACTTTGGCTCGTCGGAGGCTCCACGTGCAGGTCCCGACTCGCTCAGTAGAGCCAATGAGGCCTGTTGAGTTGCAATCTCGAGGGGTATCAACAGTGCCAAGAAAGCTAGGGCATTTTGTCTTCGGCAACTGGGATCGGCAAGTGAGGTTGAACTGCCAGCGTACGCGTAGAGTCGTAGACTCAACGCACTGCTGCAACGTGATGCGGAGCCTCTAGCGCACTTCAAGCCCTTGCTCTCCGAGAAACCGAGCCTTCCGCAATAGTGCCGGTCTGTGGAAACTGGAAGAGAAACTCGGAACGGGAGCCGTTGGTTTACTCGAGCGAGTCAAGGATACGGAATGAAGTGAGTGGAAGGCCAGCCGCCCTCATTGAAGTTGGTGACGCGGAAGCTTGAAACGAAAGGGCTGCCAGTCCGTCAGGTTGGGATAGACTACTATCCCGCCGGCCTAACTTAGTTTTGAATATTTGTGTCTAAGACTCGAATAAACTCGAAGAGGCTCCTTTTCAAACCCTTCTTTGATCACGAGGTGAAGTCTCAATGTTCGGCAGATCGAATGTTCGAATTCCAAGAGGCCACCACGAGAATGAACATCTGGACGGAGATGGTGCTCCCAGGTTGAATGTTCGTCCAGTGTCGGTGATTATCGAAAGTTAATGTCCTTCCAATTCTATTCGTCCCATGTTCGGCTGTATGGCAGCGGTGCAGGGCCGGGAAACCATTTTACCGGCACAGCCATGGAATCTTTGACATTTCTTTGGTTCAGCTTGACTGCAAGTTGCAGTAAATGCATGAGTTTCTGTAAGGGAGACGCCATAGGATTGATGTATCGGGTGCCTGGAACGCAACCAACAGGCGCTAGAGCAGTTGATGATAACCGCGGGTACTCATGTTGCCATCGGTTGAATCGTGCTGGCAGATCGTCTCTGCAATCCACCCGCGGTAAAACATGTCGATATCCCGAGGTTACGCTGCAGTCGGACGCTGCAGACGCTGCAGAGAGGTGGACGAGGCGTGAAACAATTACCTCGGTGGAACTTGCAGGTCAGCAACCCACACCGTACGGATACATCCCAAAAGCCCTCTGAGACATGACACTGGCCATGTGGCATTGGGGGACAGGAACAATCTTGGCGCGGCGGGCGGCTTCTGCGGCTTTGGTGGTGAAGGGCTGCATCTTCGGCCGAGAGAGGGAGGTCGTACTACTCCGTACTGCCGTGCTCCGTGAGGATACTCCGTACACGCAGTGACGCAGACGTAGCGCATTGCGTTGAGACCCCAGAGATATCGAATCTCGACTGCAGCACCTGCACAGCGGAACAAGGTGTCGCATGCAGCTGCCCGAAAGGGGCTGGCTCGATGACAAATGCGCTCCGCTGTGATGCGACCTCAACAGCAGCGCCGCTTGGCGATGTCCAAGGTCGACTCGATCCTCTGCCGCTTCTTGGTAAGCATAAATACCACCGAAGAGACGATTCGGAACTTTATTGTCCCTTCGCATCGCACTTGGGAGAGAAGAGGTGACCACAAACGATTATATGTGACCGTGTGCCTCGAATGTTGCCAATGCCTATTACCATAGGCTATGGAAAGTCAAACTCGCTTGTTCGCAATGCCGTAAGTTATTCCGAGGTGGTCATTCGGGTGATGTTCCGGGAGGACGATGGCGATTCCGAAGCCCAGCTTTGTCGAGCGTCGTTGCAAGATGCAGCAGTCAGCGGCATCCACAATGTGAGACGTTCATTGAACGTCCACTGGCGGCGACACGTCAAAAGGCCAAGCTTCTGAAGAAAGTCGACGAGCTCATTGTCGATCGAAAACGCACAAAGAGGTTCAAAGCCGTTCACGGCGACGACGCCCGCTGCCTCACCCGGCGCCCCTCCCAGAGTTCAACGGCCCAAACTCAAGATGGCGGTCAGTGGTGCCGCGATGGTGGAACCTGGCGCTTCTGGGAGGCTTAGTCGGGGCCGAAGGAAGACGATCCGAGTTTGCTAGGTCGTCACTGTCGTGTCCGGACATGGCCGTCGTCTCAGACCTTGAACTGGGACGCCCCAAGACTTGAAAGACTCCTGGTAAAAGTGAAGATCGTGGAAGATCAGGGGGTGGTTTGTTGTCGCTGCCAGCTGGGAATGGCTTCAAGGGGACGACATTGTGGTATTCAGCTGCCAAAGTAGAAAAAGAGCTGAAAGACTGTGGATAGCTAGGGGGAGCTTGGGTGCCATTGTGCCACTACCAGCTCCTGGGAATGTCTCGGAAAACCCTGTCGTTCTTGTTTGACGGTGCTTGCTGACAGCCAGAAAGTCAGGGATGGAGAGGACGGATGAACAGCGACGGCGGAGAGCGGAGGAAGCTGGTGGGGGAGCCCCGCCCGCCGACGAACCTGAGGAACCAGGGAGGTGCGACGGCGAATCAGAGGTAAAAAATTGCTTACCTAAGTCGGCAACGGAAGCCAGACACTCCGGACCACAGTCAAACGTCTCTCATTGGCTGATACGCATGAATGGAGCTGCTCTAGTGATCCTTCGCCTCGCTTAGCCCGAGCTTAGCGGGCTTCTGTCACTACGAGCTTCCCTGAGGACGCTGGCTGTGCCGAGTTTAGGCTTCCGAAGTTCACTGAGCCCGCCTGCACTCCCTGTCTCAACGATGGGACGGCACCTAAAAATGCCCCCCCAAAAGACCCAAAGGCACAAAATAAAGCGTGGCGCCGGAGGCGGATCATCAGCACCCGTGGATTCCACGCCCGTCCCCGTCAGTCTCCAGGAAGCCTCCAGCTGCCCCTCCCGAACGCCCAGATGACGTGAGACGCCCACCAGACCATCCCACGCATCCAAGCACATCCCAGCGAACCTGCATGTGGTTTTGCGTTTCCCACCAAGCACCACGCACCAAGCGACCCCAAGCACCGCAGCCATGCTTTTTGCGAATATCCATTCTCAACTCGGAGCTAGCGACTGGAAGGGTCCCGGCCCGGGGGGCTGAGGTCTTGCGCTGCCATGGCTTGGCTTTACCTTAAGCAGGTTGGCTTTCTTCTTGACCACCATCCTTCGCGCGGCGCACCTCCGTCAGTGTCAGCACCAAGAAGCTTTTTGTTGTTTGGGTCGTCAGCTTTTACGTCTCCTTTCTTTTGGCACATGTCCCCCCGGCCATCTGACAGAAGCCAGCTTTTCAACCAAACTTCTACACCATTGAATCCTCACGACCCATAGTATCGCAATCGCATCGAGCCTCCGAATCGACGATAACTCCGAGATACCCAAGAGAGCGACGACACAAAACCGCACAGATGCTTCGCAAGAAAGAGGTCTACACGACTGTCACCCCAATCCCGGGCTTCATCCCCCGCCAGCTCGGTATCGATATCCTCCATTCCCACTCCGAGGTCATCACCCTCAACCCCCTCGTCCTCGACCACAAACCCATCAAGGCGCCCCGCGATGCCGCCTCCGACGAGTACTACTCAACATGGTACGAAATCACCGAGCGCATCCAGTACATCCCGGGCATCGGCAAGATGGGTTCCGGCAAGATCAGCTTCAACGGCTGCTTCCACGATATGCCCTGGGGCTTGCAGACACATACCTACGCGCCCATGAACATCGACATCCGGATCAAGTACAAAATCGACGGCAACCAACCCGGCGTCGAACCGCCCCAGCCGCCCGAAATCGGCATGTCCGGGCTCGGTGTCCCAGCTGATGGACTGTATCTGCGCGAGGATATCGAGATCCGCTGCAACATCACCATGGTCAACTTTGTCAAGGCGCAGCTCAAGACGGCGAGCAAGGAAATGGTGTCTAGGATCATCAAAAAGGCAGAGCTGCTCGACGCCGGCGTGCTGCAGGCCATGATCACAGACGGGAAACTCACGACCATCAACCCGGCCGACCGCACCAGCACAGGCATGTCCGGCGCGCATTCCCCGTCATTCAACCAGCGCCCCGACTGCAGCCCGAGGCCGGAATCCAAGTCGCCGACAACACCCTATCAAGTCCCAAGACCGGTATCGATGCAACATTTCCGCCCTGGCTCGCAGGGCAGCTATGGCGCACACCAGAATCAACCGTCGGAGCTCTACTCCCAGCACAGCGCACCACCTCAAACATCCTTCATCGCCGAACTCCCCGGAAACTTCTACCACCCGCAGCAATCCTCTAACAATCTCCAACCCCCGCAGCCATCTCCGGGCCTACAGGGCGATCGTGACTCCATGTCGCAACAATCACAACTCTCCCCCGACCCAAACTCATGGCGATGGTCTCAGGGTCAGCCGAGCCCATCGCAACAGAGCTCGCGGCCGACGAGCATGGCGTCGTCCGAGGCGAGCAGCGGGTACGCCAGCCCCGCGCTTGATCACAAGGGTTTCTCGTCCGAGTTGCCCACACACCCGGAGACGCAGGAGGAGCACCGCGGGGATGCGCATGCCAAGGCGGCAGAGGCGGCGCAGCACAGAGTCAAGGGTCCGCAGGCGTATCCGTCGTATGGGCAGGCTTATGCTTATAATCCTGCGGACTATGCGCCGATGAGTAGATGATGTGGACCAAGTTCGCAGAATGAAACTGCCAATGTCAGTAATGTCAGGAGTTCAGGATTGCAATGAGCGAATTGGGACTTGGTTTGGCAAGAACACTTTCTTTCAATGATACCGCTTTGTTTGGGGATGAGATATATATTGTTGTACTTATGGGAGATATCAACTGGCCAAGATCGGGTCACCCAGAAAAGGAGTTTCATCTCTTCAATCTACTTTGTATTTTTTTTCTATGGTTTCACTACGAACATGGCCTGATTGTGTGCGTTTCCGTCTAATGGTTCTTCCCGTCTTGTCTTACGGCTAGATGATTTGTCTGATAGTAAACCTATTTCTGCCGATGTCTTGCACTGTGAAAGTAGGTCCTGTAACGAGCAACACTTCCACCAAGTGCTTACCGTAAGCCATGTTGTTAACGTCTAATTTGATGTAGATCGTATCATTATTCCAGGCAGAGAACCCTCACCGTGTTTGACGGATGTTTTAACGAGCTGCGGCACATTAGCTGGGTTATCTTAATCCCTCACCCAACTCTTTCATTTCAGAACGTTGGAAATGATTCAAAGTCGAGATTCTCCTGTTCAGCTCACATATGCAACGGGTAACCTCTACAAATAGAGTGTTGTGAGTGAGAAGGTAGACAAAATGGTCAGGAGATCAAAAGATCTTGGAAAAGACCCAGAAAGCAATTGTTTGGCAATCAATAGCAAACCAGAAGAACAGGAACACGACCTTATCCACACCCTTATGTTTTTCTTGCATATTTGAACCAAAAATATAGCAGTAAAGTGATTGGATTGAAATTATTGGGCGGCGGGTTGCTTCAGACGATAACATGCCCTCACCTTACTTCGGACTGCCTGGAGCAACGAGTTCATACATCTCGTCCACAATTAGTAGGTTACCTGAGAAGCCATATATACATCATAGTTTGTGAACAGCATCTACCTACTCGAGGGGGTGTATCTCTGCCACCAAGGTTGGAGGGGAAACAGGAGAGGAGGCGGTGATTGGCGCGATACCAGCTTGCTTGTACATTTCACTCTGCCGCTACCATCCAGGTCTCATTCACAGGACAGGAATTAACGGGTAGTCATTGATATCAGTTATTGGAAATCTCCCTTAGTTTTCTAAAGAGAATCTTCTCTCCCATAGCCCAGACCATCCATCCATCATGTCGGGGCAACCCAGTCGAATCAATGCGTACTTTGAAGCCAAATCGTTCCATTGATACCTGGTGAGAACCGTCATAGCTACGAGCACAAAAAAAAAAAAAGAGCACGGCGTATAATACATAACAAATCCTTAAAATTGCCCAGGCCAATTGTCCCATCTCAGATATCTCTTTTTCGAAACAAGTCTCAGCTTTGTCGCTTTCACCACGATCTTGCTGTTGAGTTGTTGTATCTAGCATCCGCCATCAAATCTACCACAGGAGTCCATCGTCGTCATCACAACTTCATACAAGAGACTTGCGAGGACGGCCGCGGCCACGCTTCTTGGGAGGCTCTTCGTCAGCCTCAGACTGCTCCTTGGCAGCAGGCTCAGGCTTGTCCTCTGCAACGGCTACTTCTACCGCCTTCTCAGGCTGTGGCTCCTCGGCTTCGACTTCGTCACGCTTCTGCTTGCGTCCGGGTCTAGCTCTCGGCTTGGGCTCCTTGATAGCCTCCTTCAAGACCTCAATCTCGACATCTGACTCGGCAGCATTGTTCTTACGAGGGCGGCCGCGTCCTTTCTTGACAGGCATGGCGACGGCCTTGATGCATTTCTCTCGTCCGCCCTTGGACCTCCAATAGTTCTCAACATGCTGGCGAGCGTACACTTCAACCTGCTTCTCGGGCTCCCATGATCGCTCAGGCGAACCAATCCAGCAAACGTAGAGCTGAACTGCGCCAGAAGGCTTTTGCTTGTGCTTCTCGACCCTGAGGGCGTGCCATAGGTTCTTGTCGACCATGGCACCGAGCCTGCCACCCTTGAGGCTGTCCCAGTAGGCAAAGAGTGCCTCTTCGGCATCCTCGTGAATGGTCTGTTCAGTTTCCCACGTGGGATCGTCGTGCTTCCAGTTGATGTGCATTTGAAAGAGGGTCTTGTCGTTCGGGTCACGGCGGTGTCCAAGGATCTTGTCGAATGCGAAAATGCCATTCTGGGGATCGTCCATCTCCACGTCCTCGTTGTCCGCAGCATTTGAAGCGGCATTCTCGGTAGGAGCAGCCTCCACAGTGTCGGCGTTGTCAGTAGACGTGGCAACGTTGATCTCAGCATCCTCTGCAGCAGGAGAAGCCACTGGAACGAGTCAGTGTTAATTCCTGTCAAAAGTCCATCTAGCTTACCTTGCACTGCCTCCTTGACGGGGCTCTTTGCGCGAATCTCCTCGGCCTCAACTTCAGCTTCAAATTGGGTTCCGAGCTGGATAGTGGTGTTGCCTTCAGTGCCATTGGCAGCCTCAATCTCTTCGTCGGCCTCCTTATCGGCAGGAACAGGGCTTTCCTCTACATCGGGTTCTCTGCTCCGCTTGCGGCTCACAATGGTTTGTTCAAAAGTTGATGTGACAGTTGTGGTACCAGTGCGCTGCCCAGTTATATTGTTGACCACGGTGGAAAGTGTCTTGCGAACAGAGGACACAACACCAGTCCGGGGCGCACTAGGTTCTGGTGTAGAACCGGATGCTTCAGCGTCGGAAGTAGCCTCCATGGCAGTGACTGGGGCAGTGGACGAGGTCGGCTCTGGGGTCTCGGTGGGAGCAGCGGCAGTAACGGTATCGGCGGGCGTGCTACGGTCGGCAATATCCACGTCGTCGGCGGTATCGCTCAAAGCCTTGCGCGGGGAAGGGCTCACTGGCAGACGCGGAGAAGGATTTTGCGAAGGCGGCGAACGGGATCGCGAAATATCCGACCGGGGGGTTCCAGTAGGCGCAAGGCTCTTGATGCGCTTATTCGGATGCGGCGACTGTGAACCGGAGGGTTTACCAGGTGATGAGAGGAAGGTGTTGAATGCGCCGTTCTTCGTGGTCTGGGGTATCTTGACCGACTGGGTGCCGTTAGGCGGTGCGGGAGATTCGGCCAATCGAGCCATGATGGAGGGATTTGATTTAGAAGATATCGGGTGATGGTCGAGGCGTTTGCGCGCTCGGATGGCGTGGATGGTTGGCTTGCGCCAGTCGAAATCGTTCAATATCAATGATGATCGATGTGTTGGAAAGCCAATCGATTCGCGAAAATGGTGGAGGACGAACGGGGAGAGATTGCAGCCAATTGTGCGGTTCAAAAAGCAGAGTGATTGACTCGGCGACGTTTTTGAGGTGAAATGAGAAGAAGACGAGGCGTGCGGTGCTGGGCAGCTTCGGTCGCGGGAGGAGCTTTGGCCTTTGGTTTCTGCTCTGTTGAGTGCAGGTGCGGGTGCTCTCTCCACAGTCGTTCCTGCTCCCATCCGGGCGGTGCTGCTGACGTAAGAGGATCAAGCTAGGTATTGAGTTCGGTGCGGAAACTACGACCGGGAACTTCAAGGAAGGTGCCTTACGCGACGCGATGATAGTGGGGCGTTCGACCATTGGCTTCCACAGGTTCCATGTTAGCAACGCCCGAAGAAGACTAGCGCACGTGATCTATCCACCCATCCTTCCTGTCGGGTCCAAATCGCCAGCAGTGTTCGCATCCATGCGGGAAGGTGCGGTAGGTGAAGCGAGAAGCATCTGCATGGGGAAGGAAGCTGCGGGTAACCCGCCGGGTCCATCTTACCTTGGACAACATAGAGTATCCGTGACACTATTTTATTTCTTCCATAATCTATCTTACCTACCTACCCTTCACGAGCAGGCCTATCAATGTTTATGTCTCAATCCCGAGGATGTTGAAACCCGATAGAACCTGGACACAACGAGATTAGGCAGTCTTAACCCTCCATCCATTTCTTCATCTCCTAAAGCAACTTGTTGAGAGAAATCCATATCATGAAGGACATCAATGGAAGCTAACCGATGATCAGGCTTGTTCAGATCTCTTTAGGCCGCTACATGCCATGGATTACTACTCAAGATGCGGCACGAATGCTCAGGCTACCAACACACCATTGACTACAGCCTGCTTGGATTCGATGCAAGTTTTTTTCAGCTCAGGAGTGCGTTGCAACTAGACGGGAGAGGGTGATGGCTCAAATGATACCTACATGTGCACCTCCAAGACATCAGCTGCATGGGTGCTGCAAAAACCTCAGCCTGCCAGCCTGAATTTAGCCTATCTGCGTTCCGTAGAGAGGCGCAGGAAGCTATTCTTACCTCTGAATTTAATATCGCATAGGAAGTCCACTATTGCATTGCACACTTCATCATGTTGTGTCCCCATACCACCTGCAGTCGGATGCTCAGCCATCAGCGGAGTGTACATCTGTTCTCCTCTAATGATTAGGCAGCCAAACGAGGTTGACTTAGCATTTGGCAAGGACCGGAATATAAAAGTCGAACCTTTCCCCCCCAGACGCCATAGTCTCTACAACCCAAGGCTCTCACAATTGTCGCAAGTTCACGAGCAACACCATGGAAGCAGTCGGCTCTACCGCTGCCATCTTGCAGCTGATTGAGCTATCGCTCAAAGTAACATCTGAAGTCTACAACGTCTATACAACCATAAGAGATGCCAAGGACACTCGCAACTGCGTCCAAAGGGAGATGGCCGACCTTGTCCGCATTCTGGGACAGCTGATGGATGCCGTCTCAGACAAAGACTTAGCCGATGAAATGAAGCCAGGACATGCTCGAGCTCTCCGTAGTCTACTGGAGAAGGATGGCCCCTTGGCGAACTGCGCAAACGACATAACCGCAATTCGGAAGCTTCTCGAAGACGATAGGTCGATGACAATGCCTTTTCGGAAGGGAAAAATTGATCGTCGACTCTCCAATATCAACGCCATCAAGACAGAAATTGGCTTCGCTATACAGACGCAATCCATGTAAGAGGCCAATCCTGGGGCTCGAAGCCAAAGACTGACTTAAACAGGGCCACTGTGTTGGATATCCGACGCATCCTAGATGCGCAAGGTTCTGAGTTGAAGCAACTCGCCCAAACCGAAGCAAGTAAAGCTATGTTTGCTTGGCTGAATCCGCCAGACGTCTGGAAGAACCTGCAAAATGCAATCCTTAAGTGGCAACCTGGTACCGGCGAATGGTTGTTGAATACACCTGAATACGAGCACTGGAGATTGAACCCAGGTTGTTTGTGGTTGTCAGGCATGCCGGGAGCCGGGAAAACGGTGATGAGCTCGACGATAGTTACGACATTGCTGAACGAGAGTTCAACACCCGCAGAAGCTGTCGTTTACTCTTACTTTGACTTCGCCAGCAAGTCGCAGCAAGAGGCTCAGTCATTTCTGCGAGCATGCCTTGCCCAGCTAGCGAGCAAATCATCCGAAGCCTTTGATCTTCTGGCTGGTCTCCGTACTCGATGCTCGAAAGATCATGGCCAACAGCCTCTGCCAGGAGAGCTTTTGGAAGCAACAGTGGCTGCAATGGGCTGTTTTCCAAAGGTCTTCTTCGTTGTTGATGCTTTGGATGAATGTTCGGAGCGAAAATTGCTACTCAACATGCTCGGAACGCTGGAGTCTGTCCCTAACCTCCACCTGGTGGTCCTGAGCCGTAGGGAGCAGGATATCAAGGAAACTCTGTCAGCCCGGAAACGTACACAAGAGCTTCGTTTAGAGGGTAAGAAGCTCGACGAGGACATTGCAGCTTACATTCAACAAAGAATCAATACATCGCAACAAATGCGAGAATGGCCAGATGAAGAACGGACCAAAGTCGAAGCTCGGCTGAGAGAGAAGGCTAAGGGGATGTAGGTCTTCTGCGCAATTGCCAAACGCGGGATCTGAACTAACCCTGGGTATCAAAGGTTCCGCTATGTACAGTGCCATTTGGACACTTTGGAGCATTGCGTCGATTCTAGCCAAGTCGACGAGATTCTCGATTCTTTGCCAACTGACTTGCCGTCGACATACGAAAGGCTACTCACCAATCTAGATGCCGTGTCCGCCATGCGAGTTCGGGAGGTTCTGATAGCGCTGGCATTCTCGCGTAGACCTCTACTAGTTGATGAAGTCATGGATATGGTCAGAATTTCTACCACTAACCATCGCCGAACACAGAAGAAACCAAACAGAGTCTACTTGAAGCAGTTGCTATCTCTCTGTTCGAGCTTGGTATCGGTCTCTGTCAGCGTCAGCGGAACCAAAAACAAGCAAGAACTGAGACTTGCTCATGCCTCAGTCAAGGAATATCTCGTCTCCGACCACTTGCGCTATGGGCCAGCATCCGCTTTCTACACCACGCATGGGCAAGGGAACCTACTACTGGCAGCGAAAGGCGTCGCATGTTTACTGGATCAGAATAATGTCAGTGACTTTGGACCACACACCTTGGAGGCGGTTCCTTTCCTGCAGTACTCCGCCCTCCATTGGACCCATCACGCGAGAGAGGCGAATCCTGAGTTTGATCGTGGCAATCTCCCTCTTGATGACCTAGTGTTTAGCCTGTTTCATCGCGATGATGCCGCTTATGTCAACTGGCACCGCATTACTGGCCGTCATGGGCCGGCAGCGCCGGTTGAGGGATATGCATGGGAGGTGCACATTAAAGATGGCGGCAAAATTATCAACAACTATCGACCGGCTTCGAAACAAGTCCTGCTAGACGGCCACCATATCAATCGCCCGCTGCACCATGCAACACACTGGAACCTCTGGCGAGTTGTCCAACGTCTTCTAGACGCTGGCCATGACCCTAATGGCTTCAGTAGCGGAAACCGCTCTGCTCTCCATTATGGGGCTCTGCAGAGATCCAAAGAGTCTATGGACCTCATCATCAAACGAGGCGGAAAGGTTGATAGCGCCGATTGGATCGGTGATACCCCGTCGATTTTCTGCATTTCCAAGGCTAAAGACCCTGAGACGATGGAATTCTTTATGGATCAAGGCGCAAGTCTTTTCCACGTCAGCGGAAGATCGGGCAGCCTCTTGCAATGTGCAGCCATGGAGGGCGACGCAGCCGTTATGGAAGTGATTCTGAAGAAGAAGCCACACTGGATATCAGCCGACATTGGATCTGATCACAATCACAACGAAGTCGCAGACCTGGCGACGCCACTTCAATGTGCGGCGTATGGTGGGCGATTGGAATGCATCAAGTTACTGCTGAGCTACGGAGCATATGTTAATCTCAACCAGGGTAAAATCGGAACACCACTACATGCGGCAGCGGCTGCTGGGAAGTTGGAGGCCTTCAGACTGTTGCTAAAGGAGGGTGCGGACATTAAAGCCGTGAAAGGGCAGTACGGGAGTCTCCTCTGGGCTGCAGGCTACGGTAGCAACCGTGACTGCGTTCGGCTTTGTCTCGAACAGGGACTGTCAATCGACGTCCCGGAAATCATGACACCCCGTCCCGAGAAGGAATCGCGTGACTACGCTCCCAATCACCAAGACGGAGTGATATCCGCAATTATCACGGCCGCAGGAGATCGTCACTGCCGAGACATCTTTGACGCTGCCAGGCGCGGGATGACCTCCCGCGTAAGAGCTTTCCTCGATCAGTCTAAGAACCGCAAGGCCGAGCTGGAAAGAACGCAGCAGATCCACATGCGAACACCCCTGAGTTGGGCTGCGGGCGAGGGACACATGAATACGGTCAAGTACTTGGCAAAGGAGGGCGCAAATCCCAACACGTGGGCGAGAGGTCTTGAGACGCCGCTTGAGCTCGCCTGCCTGGCGGGTCATCTGGAGATGGTCAAGTGCTTGCTATCAGTCGGTAGTAAGGCCGACTTTCGGCACCCAGGCAAGTATCCGACAGCGGCTGTCAGTGCCGAGATGAGCGGCAACAAAGAATTGGTTGACTTCCTGAAGAATTTGGAGGAGGATCGGACTGTGACTTTCGATTTCGAGGGCCAGCTTTATCAATTTGCTGATGATGGGGGTTATGGGATTTATGTGCCTAAGACATGATTAATCTGCTTGAATGGGAGTCTCTCGTACTCCTTTGGCAATCGAAACTGTACTTATCTCAATTGTACCATGTCGTATCCCCAGTGCCTAGGGACCGCACCCTGCTTCCAGGCGACTTCCCTCATTTGCCCGATGTTACGCATCCACGTTCGCCGTGATCGTGGGACAAATGTAAGATCTACCTGAGCTATGGACACCGGACCCGTCGCTATTTGAATTGGCCACTGTCCGGAAAAGAGCCGCAGCAATGATGACAGTCGCTGAGAACACATGGGTCACGATAGCTCAGGAGTGGCGCATCGCATCAGGTACTGCTCGACCGGTCACTATTCGAGGAGGGTGCTGCAGAGCCGCTGGCATTAATGGTGGAGACCTAGGCCCCACATCGGGCGGCGCTTCCGGGGGTTCTCCTCCACAGGGCCGGGAAAGTGGATACCGGGGGAGCTTGGTGGTTTGGCAGCTGAAGGTGCGGCAGGGCCGGAGTGGATCGCGCCTGCCTCTGTGGCAGCCTGGGATTTTGGAAGCTGTCCTCGACAATTTGGAGCTTGAAGGTAAGAGGAGGGACCGCTGGCATACTCAAGGTTGCTGCGAGCGACTCCATGTCCACCTGTGTGTGACCTGCAGTTCGTCTCCTGCCAGAGATCCACGGTTTATTGGAATGGCTGGGGTAATTTCCCCGGGACAGGTACGCTGCAGACCCATGAGGACTCAGAAGAGACCAAAAACATGTCATGAAGCATCCAAGAACGACCGTGAAAGAGGGAAAAGGGGCAGGCGGATACTCTCGAAACAGTCGACGACACGTCCTTTTCCTTTAATGATTCGTCTGTTAAAGACTGCAGCCATCTAAAAACGGAACAGGGCAGCATTGTCCACTCGGCACGGCACCCCGGAACCAACTCCCAGCGATTCGCGAAACTGGGAACTGAGGATACATCCCACTCATTCCGCCTGATTGGAGCTTCCCGGGTCCCGAGAGTGTATGAATCCCGCAGTTATCGGTGATGTGGGCAGACGAATCGACAATGGCGGAGGTTGGGCGATGTTTGGGCGCAGCAGGTGAGCGTGCGAGTATCCGCAAAGTTGAAGGTGAGTGGACCCCCAGCCACTGAATTGTCGACACCCGAAGGCGAGTGAAGATGGGCGCCCCGCCGAGCTGGGCGACACCACAGCAGCGCTGCACGTAATTAAATGTGGTGCGATTTAAGTGGACGTGGGAATTTGTTAGTGCTCTTCCCCGTCCCAGCCACTCTGAATCTTTACAAACTCACCAGAGTTGTCAAACCCTGAAATGTCCGAGAGCCCAAATTCTTCCGTTCGGGGGCATTGAGAAATTTGTATGTGCTCACTGTCCGTTCTTCTTTTTTCCTCCTTTAGATTCGGATAGCAGCCATTTTTCCCTTCCTCCCGTTAGCTTCCGTGTCTGGCGAGATCTTGCAACCGCGCTTTTTCTTCTGTGTGTTGGCTTCGTCTGAGTTGAGACACAGACACAGACATAGAGAGACAGACCGCTCCTCACTTTCCAACGGTTCCCAACGGTCACTGCCCCCCTACCTTAGTAGTTCATCTTGAATTGTCTTTTCAAGATCGATCTCACTTCACGTCAAATCTGTCAAACACTAAAACCCAACGTCAACTCTATTCGCACATCACCAACCTCACTCACCAGCCAACCACCAACTCCACAACCATTCCGCCCCAACGCAACCCCGCCGCCGCAAGAGACGTCGACCCCGTCTCGTTTGCCATCATGGCCATGGGACTTCAACAGCCGCAACACACCCAGGGCTCGCCGCCCATCCACTTCCCCGGCGACTTCGTCGAGTACGGCCAGCAATACGACAACAACAGCGGCAACCACAGCGACCCATCTAGTTCGCAACAACGTCAATCTCGCGGCGAGGGTGGTAGGAACGGCCGGTATCGAAGACCCCGTTCGCCTTCCCTCGACGACGATTCCCGCTTCACTACCGGGCCCAGCGGCGGTGAAGATCCGCGGGCCAGCTCAGACGCTGCGCTGCATGACGCTGTGCTCGCGCAAGCGCCCCATCAACAGGTGAGTTTACAGATGAAAGTTCAATAGGAGAAATTCTGAAAGAGGGATCGATCGGATTGAGAAGAGAAAAAAAAGCAATGGCTCGGCGAAACACGCACCAGCCACGCCTAATTTCATTACACCTCAACCACCCACCCCCCCCTTATCTTTCTCACCCCAGCACTCAAGAACTCACTTCACCCAACTCACCTCACTCCGTCTCACTTTCACTCCCAAACTCACTCACTCCAACTCATCTCACCAAAGGGCGGCTTTTGAAACCGCCCTCCCCTAAACCCCCTACACACAAAATCACAACCACAGCACACACGCACGCACACACGCACATACACAACCCGCATCGGAACCAAAAAAACCATCTAACCGCAATGCAGCAGCGCGTAATCCCAACAAACGGTCGCAACGGAGGCCAACCCCGCGCCGCAGGCCCTCGTGCACCCCCAGCCGCCGCAAACGCCTCCCAGAACCGCCGCTCCCAGCCCCCGCCAGTCAACTCCCAGCTGCCGCCCTACATGGGCGAGAACCCCGACGAATGGAGCCCGTCAAAGGACGCGGCAGCAGCAGCGGCAGGTGCGGGCGGCTACTCCCGCCGCCGCACAGAGCGCCACGCCCGCCGCCAGTCATCCACCGGAAGTCGCGCCCCGGGAGCCCCGGATCCGCCGCAGATGAGCGGCGGCGCGTCACCCCGCGAGCCGCCCGGAAGCCAGCATTCTCCTAGAGATAGACTTCCTTCTCAGCAATTACAGCAACAGCAGCAGCAACAGCATATGCCCAACCCGGCGGGCGGTCTCCGCCCCCCGTCCCCGCCGGCTGTTAACGAGAGCGTCCTGAGCGACATCAGCCGCGTCAACAGCCCCAGCATCTCAAAGAGCGTTCTCGAGCCTCTCCAGCGCAAGATGCTCGAGTACCACCGCCTCATGGACGAAGCCCAGGGCCAAATGGCGCAGTACGATGAGGAGCTTAGTCTTCTGCAGGAGCGTCGGCGCCTAGCTGAGCAGCGCTTCGTTGATGCAAAGGGGAAGCACGACGAGTATGAGCGGCAGCACCTGGATGTCGAGAGGGCTCTGCGCGGGGACTATGCGCCGCCTCAGCAGCAGCACCAGCAGCAGATGATGCCGCAGCAGAGTCAGCAGCAGATGTATCAGAATAGTCCGCCCCGGACGGTGCCGAGACCGGCGTCGAGTATTATGAGCTACGATGATCGGCCGATGAGTGGGCACAGCTCGGGTCCAAAAAAGGGGAAGCTGAGGTTCAGTTTGTTTGGGAGGTAGATGTGTTTGGGAGGTTGGGGACATTAGATTGTGTGTTATTTGGGTGGATAGAGCGGCTATAGAGGCTTTGCTCATACTTTTTTTGTGTTAATACTTTTAGGAATGGGGGGTTTTTGGGATGGAGGACAAAGGGGCTGTCATGTTTGGATGATGGGATGTAATGACAGGAGCAACGTACAATATAATATGGTATATCAAAGATTGGTTTCATGACAATATCGTCCATTATTCATTGTATGTTTTGTTTCTAAGCTTCTTCATGAACGATCACCCAGCAAGTCTGCTATCGGTCTGCTCCATCCCGTCGCAACAGCTTCCTTTGCTTTGCTTGCTCTAGATTGTGATGAATGTTGGCAACATATGACAGGTTTTCAACCAGCCAAGCTCCAAAAGCAACTTATTCGTGAGAGAGCACCACATTTCTCTCAACAAAGCTTGCAACTATGCGGTCGCGTGTTGTTTGTTGCCACAAACACCTTGGTATATTGTCACGATAGCTTGTTTCCCTAGACAACTCTCGTAATCAGTCTCGTGAGGCGACTAGCTAGGTATTTATAAAGCCATCGTATTCTCCCCAAGTGCCCCTAGGTTCAAGCTCCATATGAATTATGCGGGATTCCCGCGCACATTTTCGATGCAGGGTTTAGGAGACGACAGCATTGAAAGGCCAAAAGTGTACATAGAGCGGAAGTCATAGAACCAAATTTACAACACTCTCATGATAAATAAGTATTGAAATCTGGGCATCTCGAATCATGAAGCAGCTTGGTCTTCCGCGACACTTATGCGGTCTGTAATATTGAAAGTTACTTCCGATGCCTCTCTCCCGAATTAAGGACATCCACATGCTAAATCAACTAATTTAGTATTCAGCAAGTTCAAAAGGTAAGAAAAAGAATCCGACCCCCGCTGCTGAACTGGTGGCCACATCTCTTGGTGCTCATGCTGGGATTCGAACTCAGGTACTCGTATACGCTGAGCCTGTCGTCGAGAAGGCTGGTTGGTGAATTGATTATCAACCACCAACCATTCCACCACTACGGGATGGTTTGATCTGAACCGTCGACCTAGACGGGCACCTGCTGTGCTGGTAACAGGCGTGGAGTCGATGGGGGATATGAAGGGTTTTAACTCATGGTGTATGCGTATGGGTGAGAATATACGGCGTCATCATTCATGTGTGGAAGGCGCGCCCAGCACCGCCGCGGCGAGGAGCTGAGTGAGTCATATTCAATCGAAGGCTAAGAAGAGAAGATCGGTCATAATTTAAGCTAGTTTCCCGATATATATATTTACCTTCCGCACAAATGGGCGTTAAGCTCAATATTTGTGCTGTGATTTCAGTTATCGACCGCAGCAACACGACATTGAAGGGCTTCACTCGCTCCCCGAGACCAATCAATGTCTCGCCTGAAATGCTCATCGGATTTCCACAAATACCAAATCGTGGAAAGAAGCTTTCTGGCAACGGTGGCCCCCTCATGCTCTCAGTCAAGCTCACACTAAATGTTCACTGACTATTGTTGGTCCGATGTTTACAGGTGAGGACAGCTTGTTGGCAAGTAACCCCGAATGTTAGAACAGCGTCCATGTGTAACAATACAATTATGATCCCTGGTGCCAGGAGCAAGGGTAAAATAAAGTTCCTCGTAGATTACGATGCGTTATTAGCCCAAGCCTGGATATGGTGGGTTGCAGCGCCAAGAAGAATGCCTAACAGCCCCATACTCTAATTGAATCAACAGCGGCGTCGCGGCGATTAAGAGAGACCGTAGCGACCTTCAGTACCCTCAACTCTAAGATCTGCTCTCACACCAGGATAACACTGAGTTCCGCGATGAAAGGGTCTTGTCAAGGGTACCTTACATGAGAAACCGGAATCGCATGACTTGAACTTGGACTCGCACGATTGAATGGATGAACGTGGTTGTCAAGCTCATGGGCATTTTCGAGGGGTTAATAGAGCACAATTCGAACTGTAGTAGCGCAAACTTCGAGTAGCTCACATGACTTTTAAACCAGATAACCTCACAGAACCTTTGTCAAGCTGAAGCCACTGCGAACCCCGGGAATTTAGAAGAGCACCGCGCCGTCTATGCCATGTAGTGTGGACCCAAGCATCGACGGAGCTTCGCTTCGACTTGGCTCCGGTGTCCCGAGGTGGCATCAAGCCCCCATTTCATTTGGTAGCATATTTTTGAGGGGCACACAGGTATAAGTAAGTCACTGCTCCGACTGTTGGCCCACGGCCTTTGCCTTACCAAAGTTGAACAAATTGTAGTTGTTTCCGGCCATCATGATGTTTCGAAGTCAAATTATCACGACTGTCATCGCGCTTCTGTCCGCAGTCACCAACACACAAGCTGCTTGCACATCTCAATCACCCGGCACCGAGGGCTTCAACGGCGGAAAATGTAAACCCGACAAGGTTCTCTGTGGCAGTGGAGGCTACACTATCACATGTTGTGACACTACAGCCTGTTCTTGAAAGTAGGCTCTCAAGTCCCTGAAACAAAAGTCCCGGAGCTTTAGTTGACAACTACACTGCAGTCTGCCCGATTTCGAAGAATAAGAACAGCATGTAGCGAGAACAGGACCAATTGTCGTCTAATTCATGGCATCATCAGCATTTCGTCACATCCGGAAGCTTACTTCTACACTGGGACAGAGGAGAGTGTTTGGGGGGGGGGGGCTTGAATTACCATGTAGATGTGAAGCCTGAAGCTTGATTTCGGTCAACCTTGAGCTACTAAGTCAATGACTGAATCTTGATAACAATCTGTGGGAGGCAGACTGGACTGGAGAAATTGAAGATAGACTCTTGAGGATTGCCTTCACCATGTCACCAATGCAGTGGTACCTGTACGTACCTAGCCGATGCGCTCACTTGAGTTTGACGTACGTACGTAAGCGCGAATCGTGCACTAATCAGTACCGAACACACCAGCCTTCATATTACATGAACGTCCAAAGTACTCGTATCCACGGAAATCTTTCCGCACATGGATATTTGTGGACTCTCCCCTGAAAATTTTACACGAATAGACCCCCATGGTACCTTCATTGGTGGTCTTTACAGCTAAAACTAGAACTCGTTGTCCTATTAACCGGTAGACAATGCCAGATAGCCTATGAACGACGGCAAGAATGCCAACTGAATGTTGGCAATTTTCAAACAGATAGAGCGCACAGTGTGATAATCAACGTTTCGCAGTCTTTCAAATAAGAAGACCTTCGTTATGGCAAATCAGAGTTGTGGATGAATAGAAGCGGAAGCAGTCGGGAGCAAATTTGTGCGTGCACACATTCCCTTGATCACGGTGGCGACGCTAGGATGGTTCTGAGAAAGGAGTTGAGGTAATGTACTGTAGAGCAGTGTGTACTCTCAGATTTCGACTTGTTATCGTCTATCTGTTATGTAAACTACAATCGTCCTGCGTCCAGAGTTACGCCAATATCACAGCCTCGAGAGTTTGCATGCGGATTGACCTGGTGATTGCAAACAGCCACTCCAAATTTATCGATGTTTCTCGCCCACATTCGTAAGTCCACCCAGCAATCGCTTCTGTATCTTGTCGTATCGTATTCGATTGTGGTTGGTCCCACTGCTCGATAATCCAGAGAGCCGTTAATGGTTTAAACCGACTGAATAACGATGCGGAAGCTCTCGCCGATACGGCTGACTTGCACAGACTTGGAGCTCGTTCCGGCCGACAGGGTCTCACTGGCAATGATTCCATCACCTGCGTAGACGGTGTACTTGAAGGTGAGATTGCTGAACGGGGCGCTGTGGTAGAAGGTGATCTTGAACTGGTCGTTTCCCAGGGGCTCTGCCTTATACTGGAAGCTAGTGCCACCGCCAATGACAGATGTGCTAGGCCAAGAGACGACTCTTTCAAAGTCCTCCCTTGTCATCAGAACTGGGGCAATGGTTGCATTCTCGAGGGGCTGGGCGGAGTGTTCGTTTACCACTGACGTGTCGCTCACAACGACGTTGCGCGTCTCAGCTGGAGCGATTACGGCGGGCAGGGCGGCAGCGATAGACGCAAAGCCGAGAATCATAGAGACCTTCATGGTGATGGTGAAGCGAGGGTTTAAAAAGTAGTGAGTAATGATTAGCGATTATATGAAAGGCTTGTTGTCAGAGAATATTGAAGTCTTAGTAGATGACTACACTGGCTTCTTATATATTCCGAGTATAGGGGCAACATCATGATGGTATCAATACGAAATACATCACATCATGTACCAAGCTGAGAAGGTGGTTCGACGGTGACAGCAATGCTCACTCATATGTGACCAAGGTCTCCCGACCGAGATGGAGCATCTCCACTTACTATTGCGACCTCATCGTTCGACGCTTCCTATTTTGTTGTTTGACCTCCCTGAAGCAGAACACTCCCGTCTACATTCGCATTGTTAATATCGTAGTTAAAGCACGCAAAGGGCACTTCCAACAACAGAAAGATGGCATTAAACGCCCGGGCCAGAGTCTCCTTGCGGAAGGAGGGGCGTGACCGGCATTTATAGATAGCACAGTGCCTCGCTGAGTTGGCTCCATCCCCATAGTAAAGTCAGCCCTTCTATAGCAGGCTCTGATGGCGGGAGATGGGCATTGGCGCCTTAGAGCAATGAGTTTTGTGCACCGTGATGCTGATCATAGCTTCCTTGAGAGCCTCACACAACGAACGGCATAACGCCACTAATCAAAAGAGAGATACCGACCTGCCTAACGCAGTCATTGCCAAGAACATAGAGCGCAGTACATTTCCATAGTAGTCTACAGGGATAAAATATAGCGGTTTCTCTAGTTCCTTGAATACATGTACCATCATCTCGTCTTGTTGAGTTACCTGTCTCTACGGTATTATTCATCCAAGTAGAGTTCTCCAGTCTGACAGACTGACACTGAAGACGACTGCGCCTTCTTAATACGCTCCTCGAGGAAGGAACACGGCACGCCGCTTATCAAAGTAATGTGGGAGGTCTCAATGATGGCGAGGAAGGGGGTGGATAACGAACCAGGAGCCATTCGCCATCTGAAAAACATTTACCCCATGAGAGGACTGCAATAGCAGGATTAAATCCATTCTGCTGAGTTTCTTGGTACCATGGATGTGGCAGGGCTTGCATCAGACAAGACTTTCCTCGATAATTAAAGACTATGTTGGGAAAATAAACCCCGAGGGTGACGTGATTGCCCCGTGCGCGGGGTTTGTTGCCGCTGAGACACGTCTCTCTGGCTTGACTAACATGTCCATTTTCTCAGATTCTGTGGTCATGCCTTGCCATCACTAGTATTTGGAGAGGTTTTTGCCTGTTCTGTTCAATCCGATGGTCGTGTATCACTCTGTTGTTTCATAGCTCCAGTTCCTTATGCTGCGCTGATCTTTGACTGTTCTCTCTTACACTGAAGACAGTCGCAGTCCTAAGATGGATGGTTCCTTATTGAGTGAGGCATCTAGAAGACTCCCTCAAGGAGTTCGAGGGACAATCTAGAGCGTCATGTTCCTCCGTCGTAACTACGCGCTTCAGCTGCTTATAACCCTATGCATATAAAGCGGCCAATAGCCAAGCAGACGTCCCTGTAGCGTAGTTGTCCCTTATTGCTTAGCTCGGCTAGGTCTCCGCCACGCAGTCTCATTGGAAGATGGTACAACAATATACATAATCTATCCAATAGAGGATGCTGAGCATTATCTCTTGTTGAACTATTCGCTTCAGAAGTATTTTACATATCTGAGTGCGAAACTTCAACCAAGCTAAGTATTTGTGCAAGCACATGCCCAGATAAAGACCAACGACGCAAAGATAGTAGCAACGAGTATACCATCTCCGATTGTCAAACGGTCAACAACAGCCCCGAGTTAGTTGTTCATGCAAAGGCTCTGTCATATGCGACGGACCATGCGCACGGCCTCATCCTGCTTTGGCCATTGAATAAGCAACCTGACCAGAATTCAATCATAATCTAAGCCAGACTACATATCATCAACTGGTCTTTGAAGGCCATACAAGTCTTTCGACTGATAGCTTACTTGATAGCTGTCTGGGGCTCAAAGTGATCCCGCAACCTCCTTGACCTCTGGGTGGGGTCAGGTGGCCTTTATGGGGACGGGCTCTGTTTAGGCTTGGTGGTCAGGGCGGCCGCATGAGGAGTGGGCAATCAGCTTGGAAGAGATTCGACTAAATTCAGACTATATACTCTGAGATGAAACTGGTGATTAAGATCCATGGATATTGCACTCAGTCATATCATTCGTGATTTGAGTGAGTCCCTCGGAAGTCTTCGATTCGAGCTAGACGGTTTGGGTTCTACGGTCGATTAACTATGAATTGTCTCCACCCTGAGTGAAGCCGAGTGGGACAGCGAAAATTGCTCAGTGGAGTTGCTTAGACAAGTCAGAGACCACCTAAAACACAGTGCCCAATTATCCTGCTCCAGGTATTCTCAGGTCCATGGTCTCGAGTTAGAATGTTACCCCTATTCTTTGGTTCTATTCATTCCAAACGTCATCATCGTGGGCCTTCGTTGAACTTATCTGTTTGGCTGACCGTTCCCCGTGGGCTCCGGTAGAATCCATCCCGATTGCGGGGTGGACAACAGGTCGATCGTCATCATTCTCATGCCGAGATACTAACCGAGCCTCCTCTTTCTCCGGGGTAACATTGAATTCTCTCGTCAACTACCAGCCAACCATCGTCAACTCCACACTCGGCTTTCACTAGTCTAAGTCTTCCCCGCATCCGAATACGCGGAGGCGTAGGCGAGATGTAACGGCCTTGCATACATATTCCAGCGAATTCGGACTTACAGGTCCATATGTATGAGCTCTAGATCCCTAAAGTCAATGGGGTTGAGATTCCACTCTCCCATCCCTCAACGCAATCTGGAGCCCCCTCCCCTCTCCCCTCCAAATCTCAAGATGCAGACCTGGGCCCCACTTCCTCTAGTCGCTTCTCTGGCGTTGAGCAGCCTCTTCATATCCGGTACTCTCGCACTACCTGGCCCGCGCGTAGAAACAAAACAGGGCATAGTCACTGGCTTCCAAGACGCAGAAGCGCCAGAAGTCGCGCAGTTCTACGGAATTCCCTACGCCAAATCACCAATCGGAGAACGTAGATGGCTTCCAGCTTTGCCCAAAGAGTCTTTCGGAACTCTAGACGCCTCGGTACGGCGTCCATCTTGTCCGCAGACGGATCCGCCCCGCGGCGGAGGCGCATGGTCTGCCGAGTTCTTGATTCGACCCAACAGCACCAGCGAGGATTGTTTGACTCTTAATATCTGGACTCCAACTGAGTCTAAGGAAGCTCTGCCAGTTGTTATCTGGATTCATGGCGGTGGCTTTACTGAGGTATCGTACTTCCCTGTCACGTTGCCACGGTCACGAAACTTATGTAAGCGCGTGTGGGTTTAACAAAGGTGTAATAGGGAAGCAACGATATTGCCTACCAAACCCCAACCCGATGGGTACAAAGAAGCCAGAAGCACATTGTTGTTGCCATCAAGTAATCTCTCTCTCTCATCCTGCCGGAATTCTCGCTGACGTGTTTGAAAGCTATCGCCTGGGAGTTTGGGGGTACCCAAATGCTGCTGGTCTGAACCTCACGCAACAGAACCTAGGACTTCTTGACCAGCGATCAGCCACTGAATGGGTGCGGGACAATATCGCAGAGTTTGGCGGCGATCCCGAACGTATCGTTCTCTGGGGCCAAAGTGCTGGAGCCGCATCGGTTTCCTATTATCAGTACGCCTACCCCGATGATCCTATTGCCATTGGCTTCATCAAAGATTCGGGAGCACCCTTTATCCCGATCGGAAGTACCGATACAGTACATGGCAACTTTACCTCCTTGGCAGCCGCGTTCGGATGTCAAGAGGACGAGCTTGGCTGCTTGAGAGAGGTCCCTTTTCGGAAGATACAAGAGTACCTCAACCAAGCTGGTGATTTGACGTTCAACGTTATCATTGACGAAAATACGAAGTTCTCCGACTACGAAAATAGGACTTTGGATGGGAGAGTTGCGAAAGGCGTAAGTGTCAGTCCCAGCCAAGCATGCAGCAGCCATACTGACCTTATTATCGGGAAGCCCTCAATTGTTGGCTCGACCAGGGATGAATGGAACTTCGCCGGTAGTTCCACCGGCCCTCCAACAAATGGATCAGACGTAGTTCCTGACAATCTGTTCGGTTGTCCAGCACACTACGAGACCGCCCTGCGAAACTTGGCTGGCCTCAAGACCTACCGCTACATGTATTCTTCAAATTTCACCAACATCATGCCTGGGGGGCAGGGTGCCTTCCATTCCGCTGAACTTCCTCTTATTTTCGGGACCCATGACATTGCGCGTCAAAATTCCACAGCGTTCGAGTACGCAGTCAGCGAAGAGATGCAGGACTTGTGGTTGTCTTTCATTGTAAACCCCGAAGATGGGCCGCTTGCTGAAGGCTGGGAAGTGACACCTCTTGGAGACCTTGAGACTGTTCAGACAGGCATCGACATTGGGTATAACGGCTCTGTTGTACAACCGTTTTCTTGGAGTGCCTGGCAGACTTCCTGCCTCCGCGATGTTGTTGCCTAAGTAATCGGTTGAAGTACGAAGCAACGTACACGTACTTTAAGTGATGCTCCTGTATTTAGATATCTCAATGTTGGCGAGCGCAGATCTGTGTTAGAATTCTTTACGTTGAGCAATTAGTGGGAGTAGGTGTCACCTATTGTACCCGGCGTGATCACCAACGCTGGAGTCAACAACATCCGCACGTCGGGTTCACAAGCATTGTAAGAGGGTAAAGGAACGCTTGCTTCACCTACTTAAATATGAACCAAAGTAGTCGGCGAGTCTTTCGGACTTCTGTTCGATCAATGGCCACCATGAACCTGACAGGTGTCACATCAGTGACCGTGCGCCTCTAACGGTTTTGATAGACCGAAAACATGAGACACGTCAGCATGGCGCAGACAAAGCTCAACCTTTACAAGCCACTTGAGAGAACAAGATGCATCTTTCTCAGGGCCAGGACTAGTGGTGACACCGAAAGCTACCTTCCTCATCGAGGCCAATGAGGCTGCGACCTCCGGAGTGCAACTAAACCTCCCCGAACCTGCAGACGGGGACAAACCCCGATCGAATGCAGGCGGGGAGAATGCCCGATACAGTCGGTAAACTTCAAACAAGGGGTTGCTGACTGAAAACTCGGCCATCCGCCCCGAGAGAGCCGTCGTTACGTTGGGCAAACCTTGCCGCTACATGTCAAGCTTGGCATGTTCGGTATCGGGTGCCGCGTCAATTCTGCATTCCCGGGAGTATACACCGCGTCTTGCACCTATTCGGCTTTTCGGTCCTATGATCAAGGTTCGACTAAAACTTAGTAACGGTGTCTGATGTTCGGACTGTGGTGAAGCGCCCAATGGAATCCTCTACACGCCGAGCGGCTCCCGAGTCTCGCGCATTACTCGGCTGAACAGACGCCAAGTGAAGAAGTTAATCTCTCTCCCCGATTGAACTTATGATACTGAGTTGACTTTGACATATATACATTGTTGTTCAAAACATCGGGGAACGACCGTGTCAGTTGCCATAGCGTCTAGCGTACTAACGTGGCCGTTGAAGGACCGATAACGTTGCCACCTTCTCTAAGCGCTCTGCAGACGCTTGACACAATCGCTCCCATCTTACTCTAAATACATCTTCTGTGGTATTTCTTCATAGGGGTTCTTTGTACTTCGAGCATTAGCATAAGTAGGCTCAAACCGTAAACTTTGCAAGCGCCCAGTCCAAGACTCTGGCGCAGTCGCTTATGCCTCCTTCCTCAAATTCCCAACAATTTGACAGAATTTCCTTCTGAGCAAAAATAGTCCGCTTCCAATTCTGAGGATATGACACCTTGGTTGGCATGTTCAATGACGGGATGCTTTGCGCACGCTCTGCGGCCGTCAATATTAGAGAACAGGTCACAAATCCTCTCAGTTGTAACCAAAGCCCATGGTGCGGCGTAGAAGACGTAGCCTGTATCCTGAACAGGCAATACTGCAACCCTCTCGAAGCAATCTCTGCGACCCTGGCAACCATGTGCTCCGATACCGTGAGCGCAATGGAGATGGTGGACGCCAAGCGGACGAAGGGTCTGCATAAAAGCTCCCTTATCGCCAAGTACCTTCCACGAAGCATTTGACACAGGTCATCGCCCAGGGGAGCAATGTCTCCGCTGGGTATTTGAAATGATATCGGAGGAGGTAGTGACTCATACCAGTCCGATAGCTGAGCATCAAACACCTCGAACACTTCGAGCATGCGGTCAATGCCGTGCTCAGTCGGGTGTGGTGGGCACCGTTTCTGGGCTTGCGTGATGCGGTTTATGAGGTGCCTTGCGGAGATCTCTGCTAAGTAGTAGTACCAGGATCGTTGCTCCATCATAAGGGCCTTGTTGTCCAGGCTCATGACACCGAGTGTTGGTGGAGTAGGCAAGCTGTATGGGTAATCCACTCCGGCGAGGATGGAGCCGGGGAGAGATAGCTCAAACGCCAACTCACTGCAACTAGGTTTTAGCCAATGATCAAGTGGTCTACCGGAGTGAGTTCGGGACTGAGCATACCTTTCAGACTTGAAGCAAGTGAAGTAAAGAATCTGCTCCAATGAGAGTGACTGAGGATATTCAGGGGTCTCGGCCTTACCAGCCGGCATGGTCAGCCTGAGACTAATGTCAGCCAAGGGGAATCCAAGCAGTGCCAAGAGGATACAAACTTGTTCGTGAGCGAGGTGGTGTACCAGGTGTTACTCGCCATACTGAAACATTTCCACGCCTGTAAGGGATCCATGTTGTACATGTGCCATATTCTGTCGTACTAGTCAGCCTTACTGGCCAAGAGACATGCCATTTCAAATACGCGGGAGGAGCCGTCTTACCCTGCAAGGCATAAGCATTGTACAGACTCCCATCCAGGTGATCCCATGGAAAAACCGAGCCGTTTCTCGGCGACTGACCAATACCTCGATGCGAGATGACGGTTGGGCTCCACCGAGTACCCACGAGGGGTTCCGCTTGGTGTCCTCTGCCCGGGTCTCTGGGATATGGCGCCAAGGGCACAGGAGAGCGCAACGATGCAGGTGGACGCCGACCAGTCGGGCCCGTTTTCCGCAACTTGCTTTAGCATCTGGCGAAGCATCTGCCCATCGACGACGGGATTCATGGGATGAACATTGGTCAAGTACAAGTCTACCAGCCGGGATAGCTCGTAGAACTCCATAGCCGGGGGGGATCTGGGGGAAAAAACTTCCCCGCGTGGGGAAGCGTGGCTGAAGGGGTCTATCGCGAAAGGTACCGGTTTAGGAAAGATTGGCCACTCCAGCACGGAGTCCAAGCCTGCTGTATCCGATAACGAAGGATGAGTGGACTTCTTGGCCCCATCCGCAGAGCTCCCGTCTTGTCCGGACAGGAGACCATCTTGACGTCCACCTTGGAAGGTTGGGCTGTCCGGATAGTCGCTTGAGTCACGGGACAGGTCGCGGCTAAGTTGCGGAATAGCGCGAAAGTTCTCCTCGTTGCGTTGAATGAGGTTGGCCAAGTTCTCTATTGCTCCTAGCAAACGTGGTCCTACACCTTGACATCTGACGAAAGCAATCCACACTCCATTAGTATCAGTCCGATATAGTGCCCACCGGTTCAACCGGCAGCCATCTCCCGCGAAGTGTATCCCGAACCCCCGATCAGACATGGGCCTCGAGGCTCCACGTCCGTATAAAGTAAAGTAAACTTACAATGACGTTGCCGGAGCCGAGTCCTCGATATATGTGCAAGTTGCCCCGACCCTCCTACAGTAGCCGCATATCGGCCTCTCGTTGTCGCATTTGGTCTTGCGGCCGCGGCACGTCTGGCAGGCGGACGACGCGCGCGACCAAGTCCTCTGCTTCGGTATCCTAGGATCAGCTTGCTCGAGATGCGCGTGATCGACGCCGGAGGAGCGGCCAGGAGGCGATCCGCCGGTGACGGCCGCCATGCCCATATCGGGGAAGCCCCGACCGATGTCCATTCTCATCCTCTTCGGCGGTGGGTCCATTGCGACGATAGATGACTCCTGGAAACCTCGTTGTTCGGAAGCATTTCTCGTGTCGGGGAGACGAGCGACGGGAAATGTGAGGGGGAGGCAGGATGGTCGGCCCTGTCTGGGGATCGCGAGTTTAATTATCGTGCAGCATTGATCACCGACCCCCGCAGAACCGTTTCAGATACCGACGCAATGGCCTCGGGGAGCGTGGAAGCTCACTTATGACTCGCTTTGTCTGCATGTCATAGAGTCTGCTTAGCCTTGAGACTTTTGCGCTCGGGGACTCTTCCCGTTGAGTCTCTCGGTGAGCGCCCAGGTGAGCGTTCCAGTGCCACCCATGTCGGGGGGGCTTGCCGTCGGTGTAAGCTAGGTAAGACTTTTGTCAGGTTGACCATGACACCTCATCGTCGTCGCTTCTGTTGCCAGCGGCGTTATCCATCTTAACCCCTAAGCCAGGTCTAGTCATCTAGCGTTCGTCTAGTCTGGTCGACGTGACCTGCCATCCGACTCCCGAGTTCCGTGACAGTGTCCCTCACCCGACACGATGGGTCAGCCATCCAAGCTAACGATGAACTTGGGGAAGAATCCACCGTGGAGCCCATGGGGAAACCGCAGACATTTTACGGGGTCGACTGGGGTACACAGGGGGGGTTGATTGCGTGGGAACTCCTCCATTCCGGCTCTTGACAGTGTCTCTTTTGACTTTTGCATATATCTCTGAGATCTCCTCCGACTTGACCCTAATGGCTTCGAGTTGATCCCGGCTCGGCGACTTCACTGCTTTCAAAGTCGATTGCAACGGTGGTCATTGAAGAAACCAACAACCTTCCGGTACAATCTCAGTGTAGCCCGACCACAACCAATTCAAGATGGGCTTCCTCAAGTCAAAGCCGGCCAAGAAGACGGCTGCACAGGCCGTCGGGTCTGACTTGCTCGCAGTGAGTTTCTCCTTCCACATGCCGGCGTTGATAACAGACGATGCAAGTCAGAAGCTATGTGATCAGGAACTCTAACATCGGCTCAAGGTCCTGCCCGAAAACCCTGCACCATGGTATCGCACCAAGCACTTGCTTCTGTTGAACCTAACTCTATTGGTTCCAATGTTGTCGTCGGCCTCGGTCGGCTTCGATGGTATGTCACTGCTCGGTGTAAGACTTGTAGAATGTTAGCCTAACACTTGGAACCAGGTGCCATGATGAACGGTCTGCAGACCATCAAGCAGTGGCGCGGATACTTTGGTAGCCCGACACCATCCGTACTCGGAACGATGAACGCTGTGTATCCCATCGGCAAGATCATGGGGCTTATCCCAACTACATACCTGGCAGACAAGTACGGCAGAAAAGTGCCCATGTGGATTGGGTTCTTCCTGCTCCTCGTTGGCGCCGCCCTCCAGGGCGCAAGTACCAGCTTGCCCATGTTCATCGTCGCACGATGGCTCCTCGGCGCCGCGACTGCCTTCATTGCGCAGCCGGCACCGATTCTTGTGACCGAGCTTGCCTACCCGACTCAGCGAGGCAAGATCTCGAGTCTCTATAACACATTCTTTGTAAGTCTGTTCAGCTAGGCCTCTGTGATAATCTGTTGTGAGACTTCAGCTGACATCGACTGCAGTTCTTCGGGGCAATCTTAGCGGCTTGGTCAACCTACGGCACATTCCGTCTGACCTCAACATGGAGTTGGAGAATCCCGTCCATCTTGCAGGGTGCTCTCCCTGCGATTCAGTTCGCCTTCTTCTACTTTGTGCCCGAGTCTCCCAGATGGCTCATTGCCCACGGCAAGACCGAACAAGCCCGAGAGATCCTCACTCGCTACCACGCCGGCGGCGATACTTCTTCGCCACTTGTTGAATACGAGGTAAAGGAGATTGAGGAGAACGTTCGTCTCGAGACCGAGGCGCTGCGCGAGTCTTCATATCTCGACCTCGTCAAGACAGCACCCAACCGCCGCCGTACGCTTATTGCTGTCATCACCGGTCTCGGGGCCCAATGGTCTGGTTCCGGAGTCATCTCTTACTACCTCACGCTGGTTCTCAACACTGTCGGAATCACCGAAACCAAGGACCAGGCCCTTATCAATGGCCTGCTCCAGGTCTTCAACTGGTTTGCGGCCGTGTTTGCCGGTGCTATGATGGTTGACCGCATCGGCCGCCGGAAGCTCTTCCTTATTTCGACCGCTGGTATGCTCGGATGCTACATCATCTGGACCATCCTTACCAGCGTCTTTACCAACACCAAGGACGAGCGGGCTGGCTACGCCGTGGTGGCGTTTATTTTCATTTACTATTTCTTCTACGATATCGCCTGGTCTCCCCTCTTGCTCTCGTACCCTGTCGAGATCTTCCAGTACACTCTGCGTGGAAGGGGTTTGACAATGTCCTTAGGATCGACATTTGTCGGTCTCATTATCGGACAATTCTGTAACCCCATTGGAATGGCTAACTTGGGTTGGAAGTACTACATCGTCTTCTGCGTCATCTTGGCCATCCTCCTGCTGTTGGTCTGGCTGCTCTTCCCCGAGACTAAGGGACGCTCGCTCGAGCAGATTGCTGAGGTCTTTGACGGCAAGAACCATAGCTTTGGCAGCAGTGGCGTCAGAAGTGAGAAGGTTGACGACGAGTTTGTTGAAGTTGAAAACATTGCGGACAGGAAGGTCTAAGATGACAGACCAACCAACCCCCCACCCCAAGTCGATGAAAGCCTATTTTACGTAGTTGCGAGCGTGTTAGTATTGCAATCGATAGTCAAGTTTCTTGTCCACACCTCGAGTCTTTCCATAATATCAGTGACTCTCAATTCCATCCAGCTAAGCATCTGTGATCCAGTACCGTTGATTACGCATTTTGCCCTCACGGCTACTACATCTGATGGGAGCTGAGTGGCAGACTTCAATTCGAATGTCAGCTGCCAAGTTCGCCTACTGTCGCTTCTGCTTAGCGTCCCGTTGTCTCGGAATGCATCCCAACTCACCCGAAAGAGCCAATTACGCGTTCCAGCAGGGTTTTCGTTCCACGTGGTGATAGGCAATTGAAGTCTTGTGAGGCTCCGCGTCCGGTCTGGAGTGTGCAAGTGGCGGCCACCGGAGACAGCCCTCAGCCAACGTACTTAATTTGGCAGACTGCTTTACTTTGTGAACTTTTACAAGACTTCTTTTCAGTACCGCCAGAAGCATGTCTACCTCTCTTCGCGGCTCTTGCCTATGCGGCGGCATTCAGATGCAGACTTCGTCGGGTCCTCTGACTGTCTTCTCCTGTTTTTGTAATCATTGCAGCCAAGGCGCAGGTGGGTCGCACCAGACAGTAAGACTCTCTCTTTCTAGGATACGCAAGAATTCAGAGTCATTATTGACTTGGCTCTCGCGGCAGATTGCAAAGTTTGAGACTCAATCTGTCCATGTAGTCTCAGGGAGCGAGCTCATCGCCAACTTCACGTTAGCCGACACCTCAAGTGGCTCTCCAAAAGAAAAGTCATTCTGTCGCACTTGTGGGACCCCGCTGTGGACAACCCCCGCATCCGCTAAGGGGCGATACGTTCTCATCCGGACGAGTTTGTTGGAGAGCGGGTAAGCAGTGTCTCCCCTCCGTGGTAACACGTAGCCAAGTGAGGCTGACGGCTGACGGATGTCGGATGCAGCACCGAGCTGCGACCTGAATCGGAGATTTTTGTCAAGTTTCGGCCGCCTTGGCAGCATGCGGTTGACGGAGCTGTGCAATGGGAGCAGATGAGAAAATAAGCAGAGAATGAGAGTTGTCGAGTTGCTGGACAAAGAGGCTGGGGTAAGATGGGGGGCCATGACTCGGAACTTGTCCGTTTGAACAAATCATAATTCGATCCGCTTTCCGCTTCCCGTCGGTGCCACCTTCCGGCCCACGCTTCATTGCTCTCTGTTGTGGTCGCGAGGAGTTCTTCAGTAGGCTTCGGAACTCGGTGGCTTCCCCAGACTTTCAACCTTTCTCCATCCAAACATTTCATCCCGAACTCTGCTCACTCTCCGCAATCTTTGTCTATCTAACTCGACCGAAGTCAATCCGAGATCCATGATCTAAATCTAGATTTCCCAGGCCATTGCGGCTTCCGAGATAAGTCGTCCGTCATTCCGAGCTTTGTCTCGTCTGGGGAGAGACTCCAGTCTCTGGCGGAAGAGCCATCTTACCCCCGCGCCTTGCGCCCGGCGGGAGGGAAGGGAGAAAACAATGGAGCCGAAGCCAAAGCGGATCAAGATTGATGTGGCATGTGAAGCATGTCGGAGGAGGAAAGTCAAGTGTGATGGAGCACGCCCAGGTGAGTTATCGGTGAAGGCTCCACGGCGAAGGACCTGCAGCTTTGAGAGTCTTGGCTCGCGAGGTCAGACAGGAGTCAATTAGGATCGTGCTAGGAAACTTCCAGAACATCTGGTTGACGAACTACCTGCGCAATGTATGCGTTTCTGACCGTGCCACGGCTGACAGCGAAACATAGCGTGCGGCAACTGCTGGAAGAGGACTGATCTGAGAAACGGCTGCACCTACACCTCCGAGGCCGAGAAGTCGTTCTCGGGTGGTAATAAACCTGCAGATGCAAGTCCAGGCAATCCCGAAAGGGCAATGCCCAAGATCGTCCACACGCCCGAGACCAATTTCGCGCAGCCTCTGATGCCTCCTATCTCTCGCCCGGCTCCGAGTGTGACGCCCAAATCGACCACGTCCTCGGGGCCAGACCTTACAAGACGAGGTCGTGTTGAGCGGCACCCAATCACACCATCCGATGCCAGCCCGTCGGTTGTTGACTCCATGACCACGGTTCGCGAGGATGGTATGGCGACGGGCGAGTACTTTGGCAGTAGTAGCGCTGGGTCTTTCACGAACCAGATCAAAGCTGCTATTGATGCGAGGCTGGGCTCTTCGACGGAGAATAGGAGTGTGAGAAGCTCGCTCTTCCGCTCGACACTTCCTCTCAATGGCTCTGGTGTAGGAGGGCAAGCTGACTATGTCCTGCCAGCCCGGAAGCAAGCTGATCACTTGACGGACCTCTACTGGTACTACGTTGATCCGTTGTATCCTTTCCTAGACCGACAGAGATTCGAGCACTCATATCGAGCGCTCTTTGCCGGTACCTCGCTCGATGCTGATGAACGCATCTTTGTGAGCATCCTCAACATCGTATTCGCACTCTCTACGCAGTTGATCGAGTCACTGCCTCCGGATCAGAGGGATTCATCCAGCCAGGGTTACTTCACTCGTGCGCAGGACTTGCTCCAGCTGAGCCTTTGGGATACTGGCTCCATCGAGCTGATTCAGTGTCTGCTGATTATGAGCCAGTACCTGCAAAGTACAAATAATCCTCACCAGACATGGATGATTGTCGGGTCCGCCGTGAGAATCGCGCAGGGCCTTGGGCTACACTTGCCAGAGACGGCATCGGAACTCTCAAATGAGCCCGAAAGGGATCTCGTCAAGAGGATATGGCATGGATGTATCCTGATGGACAGGTAAGTGCCTCTTGAAGACCGTATCACGTGCGCCTTCCTCCTCTAACTTGATGACTAGAATGATCGCCATCACCCATGGACGTCCAGCGATGATCTCAGACCAGCTGGCGTCAAGTGTGATATTGCCTTCGATCCCGGATACCAATGTCACCAGCGTCGATGGAGTACAGCTAGGCGCCATTCAACTTCACAAGCTTCGGTACCAAGCATTTTTCCACAAGTCGCTCGAGCTCTATGAGGTTATCAACCACGCAGTTCTCGCCTTCTACTCATCAGCATCACCCCTAAAGTCGCCTACTTACCCGAACGGCACAGGAAGCACGACTCAGCGTACTCTCGGAAGACCAGAGCTAGATCTTGGGAAAGCTCTACAGCTTGATCAGCAGTTGACGAAATGGGAGAAGAGCCTACCTAGCTTCCTGACTATGGCTGAGCCTGAGACTACTCTGGATGAGGTCTTTCGCAGACAGGCGGTAATCCTGCGTATCAGGTCAGTATCGGTACTTGCGTACTAAAGGTCGGCTCTAAGCCAACCTGGTCAATCATTGAGCCATGACTGACATATCCCTAGGCTACTTCATGCACGCATGCTCCTCCTCAGACCCATGCTCACTCGGTTCTGCCTTTCTCAGTGCCCAGAAACCTCCCAGGCTCACGACGATCTCTCATCTCGGGTCGTTCAGCAATGCGCAATGGTCTGCGTTGAAGCCGCGCAAAGTCTCATCTCATTCATCGTACAGTTTCAGCAACATGACGGCACCCTCGGTCTTCTTCCAGCCTGGTGGTATCGCGTGTTCTATATCTACACAGCTGCCACGGTCCTCATCGCAGCAAGACTCCGACCCGCGGTCTTTTCTTCGCTCGACATCTCCCGATCGTGGAACCAGGCAATGGGTCTGCTCCACGACCACGAGAACCTAGGGCCTTCTCCGCGGAGGTGTGCCGCGGCACTCCAGATCCTCTCGACGAAGATGTTCCAGGATCAGCAACCACAGCCGGCTGCTCTCCCGAACTCGGAAACCAACGCTGCAGTGCCAAGCATCACCAATGAGCAGCAGGAAACCTTTGATATGCCCTTTCCCTACTTGACTCAGGATGCAGCATTTGATATGGACGCAATCACGTTTGACATCAACGATTTTTCTTGGCTTAACAGCATGCCCGGAAGTTTATGAAAGCTCTCCTCCGTCAATGTCACCACCACCTACATTCAACTACAAAATACCCGGCCATTGCGCCTCTCATGCTCTGGTTCAAATATGACAAATCATTTCATTCGTGACTATTTCCTACTCAAACACCATCTTGTTCTTCACACCTCCCAGCTTACTTATCCTCACCTCCACCACATCCCCGTCAACCAAATACTTGGGCGGCTTCATGCCCATAGCAACACCAGACGGCGTACCAGTCAACACTACTGTTCCAGCCTCCAACGTTGTTCCCTGACTGAGAAAGCTCACAATCTCTTCCACACCAAACAGCAAATCGCCGGTGCTCTCATGCTGTCTCTCCTCGCCGTTGACAAAAGTCTGCAGCAAGAGGTCGCTGGCGTTTCCCACCACCGCCGGAGAGACCAGCACCGGGCTGAAGGGGGCAAACTTGTCGAAGCCTTTGCTGAAGCACCACTGAGGTACACCGCCAGCCTTGGCGGGGTCTCTTTGCCAAGCTCTCGCCGAGACATCGTTTGCGGTGAGGTAGCCGGCGACGTACTCCAGCGCCTTTTCCTTGGGGATGTTCTTGCCCGATTTGCCAATCACGAAGGCCTGGTTTTGTTAGCGACTCCTATCAGAAGTCCTCCTCGAAGATCTGTCACTTACTAGTTCACCCTCGTAATCGACGGTACCATCCTGTGCAACCTTGGGGATCGGCACGTCTTCATTCCATGCAGCGACTGATGTCGCCGGCTTGATGAAAAGTGAAGGAAATGGGGGCGGTGTCCTGCCGCCCTCCTTGACTGTACGCAACTCAAGTCAGCTATCTTCAATAGTGCCAAGCCGGGGAGGGTTGTAATACTGTGCTTAACATAGTTCAGGCCAATACACCGAATGATCGGGACGTCCTTTGGTCTCAGAAGCGGTCTCAGGGCCTTGACGTGCACCCGCTCGCCCTTGGCCAGGGTTGAGACGGGGCTGGCACCATCGTAAACAGTAGCCCACAAGCCGCTCTTGTCAAGAAGCGATGTGATCTCTGTTTCGTCTTGCACCTCAGGTTCGCCAAAATGCTCGACGTCGTTGTCATCGACAAAGCGAATGAGACGGTTCCACGACATGGTGTTTGAAAGTGTGTCTCGAAATAGAAATCTCTCCAAAATGCTGTGTTTCCTCCTTGGTAATAATAAGCCGCATGAAGCTGTTCCCAGATTATCTCGGCTCCTTAAGAGTGTGCTCCGAGTTGTGCATCATCGAGCCCCTCAATTGGAGAAGCCCCGAATTGGCCAATCAGAGATGGTTCCGCGGTTGGAGCGCGGGGAGCTGTGTGATACATCGGAACTCGGGATTGCCTCAATTGCCAAATCGAATCCCGTCCCGCGTGGCGCTTCCGCTGCATAGCTGCGGGCAAGGGGGGTCGATAGTCCGGGGATAACGGGGAAACGGGCCTTGATAACTTCCTTCGAATGTCCCTTCAACATCCAACTTCATCTCGAAAATCACGTCTTTCATCATAGAATCCGCGGATATATCCCGACTGCTGTCTACACGGATATCAATACCAAGCACAGCCACAAGGCACTGAGACCAGCTCCCGCCGCAGACCCCTAAGGAGATATTCGCAATGGACTCCCCTCATGAGGACGACAACAGGGCCAAGGCCATGAACGACTACCTGGAAGAGCTACCATCACAACACATGGAGCCTTTGTGGTCCAAGATGAACGTGATGGTCCCACCTACTCCGGCACCCGTCGCCAAGCCTCACATGTGGAAGTACGCCGACAGCCTCCCTCTTCTTCACAAGGCCGCAGAGATGGTCGGCGAGAAGCAGGCCGAGAGGAGAGTGCTGATGCTGGTCAACCCCAATATGGGTAAGCGTCACTGATGTCATTTTGACAACCTTCACCGTACTCACTTGGTATCGCAGAATCCCCTTACACAACAGACACCATCTACGGTGGACTTCAGATCGTCAACCCTGGCGAGACTGCCCCTGCGCACAGGCATATCGCGTTCGCACTCAGATTCATCATTGATGGCGAGGGTTTCACAGCTGTTGAGGGAAAGAAGATGCCCCTGAGGCGCGGTGATGTTGTCGTGACACCGACATGGCACTGGCACGACCATGGAAACGAGAGCGATGCCCCGGTTATCTGGCTCGATGCACTCAACCTACCGCTCTTCAGATTCACTCCAGTACACTTTGCGGAGCAATATCACGAGAGCCGCTACCCCAGCGTGTAAGTCCATCCTAAAGTACCTAGTTCATCGATAATGAGTAAGTCATTGACAGCCAGCAGCTTCACAGAAACGTGTGAGTGGAGACACCCGTGGGACCAAGTCGAAGCCGAGCTCAAGGCCCAAGAAGGCCCCTATGCCATCCACCACTACACAAGTCACGGCAAGCCTCTATCACCCATCCTTGGCGCGCAGGCAGAGCGTATCGACGGCAACCACACAACAAAAGAGGCTCGCGAGCAAGCTTCGTTCATGTACCACTGCTATGAAGGCCAAGGCCGGACCATCGTTGAACCACCTACGGGACCCCGTGTGGTATTCAAGTGGACTTCTCGAGACACGTTTGCCGTGCCTGCATGGTCCAAGATTCAGCACATCAATGAGGGTTCTACGACGGCGTATCTGGTTGCCGTCAGTGACAGGCCACTGTTGAGCAGCATCGGGCTGATCAAGCCGCAATCATGAGCGGTGTAGAGGCAGGCAAGACCCAGGGATTATCTTGAGGAGCAACTTGAGAAGATTGTACATGTTCACTCGCTGTCAGCAGGCTTAGAAGTTAGGAGACTATATCTACTCAACATACCTTAGTAATTATGAAGACAATTCAGCAGAACCGAGTGAGCGACTAGTAAGAGTTAGTCCGAATCGTCATGCGTTTCGCACATTATCACAAGTCCGTCTTCATTAGTGCTCAGTCAACAAAAGTGCTGGCCATGGCGGTCCGAAATAATAACACGCGCAAACTTTTCGACCATTTCGCTGGTCATAGACTCCAGATACAATTCTCTGCTCAACACAGGCGTTTTCTGTTGAATCTGATGACCCACAAAGAGCCGAAATCTACCAGGTGCTTATCCACAATGATACGGGCAGCTCCCGGACCTCGGCTGGACTACTCCTTTCGGCACATTTACAGCTTCCTACGATCCATTCTGATATCGTATAATTGCCATGCTCCCTTGTCGACATCAAGGCTTTCCATGGTCGCAGAGATGTGCTCATGCGTCAAATTGTACCTTCTAGCGAGCTCTAACGCGTGCCATGTTTTTCATGATTCCCAGTTCTCAGATCAGCAAAATCCCACCATGGATTGCTGCGACAGCAGTCATTGTTGTTATTGTCAGCTATTTACTATCTGTTAAACATTTACGTTATCGTCGGAAAATGCACATCGAAGCTCCGTTCACTATGGGTGGGCGCGAGTTGTCGAGCATGACCATCAAAGAGTCCCACGACATCATTACCCAGCTACAAGAACTCGAGTTCCCATACGCCTTCTCCAAGGCTCGAAAGCTAGCTCTTCTCAAGGTGGTTTGATGCTTCTCTCCGCACACTAGTCCAAGTCAAAGCGACTCTAGACCGAACTGACGCCAGATGTCTAAGTAGGCTGGAAGTATTCCGTCAATGTCCAGACTCTTTGCAGTAACAGGCCAGAACAACAAGCGGAACGCGGGAAAACGATCAATCGACACGGAAATTCTTCTTAGAGAAGTTCAGTCCAAAGCAAGAGACTCAGATCGATACGCGATGTCTGTGGCAAGGATGAACTTTCTGTACGTCTATGAGTCCCAGACCTATTTATCAGAGTGTGTCTGTTTGTTCCTAACGCGTGGTGTTTCTGCAGACATGCTCGATACCGCCGCGCAAACAAGATCACTGACCCCGACCTACTTCACACCCTTGGCGACGGTCTTGTCGAGATACTCAACGTGGTGGATAGGGACGAATGGCGCAAACTGACGAAAGTCGAAATATGTGCTTTAGGTATCTTTCACAAGAACCTAGGAGAAGACATGGGCATTCCCTGCGACCTTCTTCCCTCATTTAGAGACGGCTGGAAGGACGGGTTGCACTTTGCAACGGAGCTCAAAGACTGGACAGTTCGATACGAAGAAGAAGTTTGTAAGCCGGTGGCGACAAATGACCAATACGTCAGAGTCTATGTCGACTCGGCCTTGTCTTCGTTACCGGGCTTCCTACGGGCAGGTTTGAGGAAGTCACTCGGGGCGGATCTGGACGACGTAGTCCGACTAAGTCTCAAGTAAGTTTACCCGAACGACTTCTTACCATAGCAACTTTACTAACCAGAGTGCGCCCTCCAGTCTCGAATCTCCTGGGCTCCTCCTGTCTACCTTTCTATCCCTTGTGCGCAACCTGAGAAAGCTCGGTCTTCGACATCTTGCTCTTCCACGCCCCGACTCATCCGCAGTCAAGATCGTCGACGAAGCCCCAAACCCCGAGACAAAGCTCTACAACTTTGGACGGAAAGGCTTGCAGCCTTGGTACATGCGGCCTACGACGTGGTCGACCTGGGGTCCTGGTGCATGGCTGGTCAAAGCGGTCGGTGGAAAGGTGCCGGGCGAGCGGGGAAACCGGTACTTCCCACAAGGATATGACTTGATGACGATTGGACCTGAACCCCAAAGGGAAAAGGGGAAGAATGAGATGATGTCGGATATTGAAGTGATCAAGGCCAGGGGTGTGGTGACTTGTCCGTTTTCAGAAGCGAAAGCGAATACGTTCATTACTCCATCCAATATGTAAATGGATTACCCCTAGACCCTAGATGTAAAGTAATCTATAGCGAGATAAAAGGGCAAAGTGTAGGGAATGATACATCTTACACGAATCTCCTTGTACGCAATTGACTAAGACTTCAACATTCTGCCTTTGATCAGATGCTGTCATGAAGTTACCTTGAACTCTAGGAGACTCCTGGAAAACATGTTTCGCTTCCGCGTCTACTGTGATAAAAGACAACAAAGATTTGACAATAATGGCTCCGGACTTGCTACTGCGCCCTGGTCATGTAAGTCAACTTTACTTATTGGCACTTTCCTCTACTATAAGGTCCCTTGTCCATCACGAAAGTGGGGTTTCCGACGTCTTCCTGAGACTCGGATCTAGCCACTCTCAGTGATGCGAGATACTTGGCTTGGAACACTTTCCGAGAAGTGAGGCTGTAGAGTTCCGTCAACTAAATGATTGGGTACAACTAAGTTCCACGTGCGATGATGGAAAGTGGTTCGCCAGAATGTTGAGGCCCAAGGTTCATGTCACATCATGTTTGAACTCAAAAGCAGAAAATCTGCCGATATAGAGTTGTGAACTGGGATGAAGCAGCAATAGCTGTCTTGGATGCACTGTCGGCAGCTTCAAGATGAGATTCTGTAATGTTGATAAAGTAGTAAACTCAGAGACCGGGACACAGACTGAACTTGTTCTATCTTGATGAGTGATCAGCAACTTGACTGGGGCCATAATTCACAAGACATAGCTTGGGGTCTGCAATCGAGAGGATATTGGACGAGGGCCGAGTATCGACGTCACTTGGCAGATAACTGCGTGCACCGGTCAGCTGTCGTAGCGAGATTAGCTTCACAACGCAACTGAATGTCTCTTGGAACTGATCGACCATACGCATATTCGTCGGCATTGCCTCTTTGATGCCAAATCTAGACTTCCTACAACGCAGATGATTTTGCCATCTTTCCCGCATGATCGCACTTTAGAGTTAAGTCATCAACGAACTAATAGTTATCAAAACGTGCGACTACCCAGAGGTTTGCCTACAAGAATGTTTACCTCTGCCCAAGTAAGATCAGACAGGCTCCCCTGCAAAAGTTTCGTCGTGACCCTCAAGGGGTGACCAAGTCAAAGCTCACAATCCTATTCGCTGAATCGCTATACGGACATCGATCTCAGAAGTCTGCTTAACATCTGTGACATCTATCTCATCTCGTGACGATCAGACCGAAAATGATCTTCGAAGACAAGGCGATTTTGCGATTTGAATTATGCTGGTGTTGATAAAACGGCGTTCGGTGGCTAGGCCCGTCTCCGTTGGTGGTTTAAATTTCTTCCATACTCAGCTTCATCTTCGCTGCCGCAAGTCAAGGCGACTCTCAATGGAATCCAAGGCGTCATTACCGTCGCGATGGCGGACAAGAGTGTCCAAATCGTCGCCACTGCCTCGGCGTTCCTCCTCCTAACCTGGCTAGCCGTCAGTCTACGCGTGTATTGCCGAACGGTCTTGGTGCGGTCATTCGGTATTGACGACAAGATTATGGTCTTTCTCCTAGTTAGTCAAACAGTCCTTGATATCGAAAGCCTTGCAATTATTAACGAGATGAAGGTTATCTTCACCGCATATCTAGTGCTGCAGGTTTACGGAGGAAAACATGGGATCGGGCGGGTCGACACCGAGATCACCGCCAGTGAGAGAAGAACCATGTTGCTGGTCAGTCAGCATAACCTTCCATCGAACTTTTTCCCCGTAATAACGTGGCTTCCAAGCTATGGTGGATCCTCGAGTTACTCAACGTCGTCTCAACATGCATCCTCAAGATCTCCGTCGGCTACTTCCTCCTCCGAGTCGCACTCGACCGGCCGCACATATGGATAATTCGAGCTCTTATGGTCGGGACAGTTGTCTTCGGCACAACATACCTCTTCATGGTGGTGTTCCAGTGTAGACCAGTGCCCACGTACTGGGAGGAAGGGCCAAGAACGCCGGAGAAATGCTGGCCTTCGCGGGTTATTTACATCATGACGATTGCGGCGACGGTCATCAACACGAGTGCAGACTTCATTTTCGGTGCTCTTCCATGGTTCATCGTCAGATCCATGAATCTTCCCATCGGGACGAAGATCGTGGTGGTTTGTATTCTAGGACTAGCCGCTATGTAAGTGTGAGAGGTTGAAGGCTGCAGTATTCCGGGGTGAGGGCTAGGCAAAGCTGACATCTTTTGATGCAGAGGAAGCACTGCCACCATTGTTAGAGCGTTCTACATCCCGACCTTACTCGACGGCCAGGACTTTCTTTGTAAGCTCATTCTTTAGCTCCCACACCGCCCAGCATTGAATGACGCTAACGTGATTGTTCATCCTGCAGACGAAACGTCCAACTTTGCAATATGGAGCACAGTCAAGCCGGGTATTGGCATCGTGGCAGCGTCGATAGCAACGCTGAGACCTCTTTATCAGATGGCACTCATCAAGATGGGACGTTCGTCGGTTTACCGTCAACGGAGAGACCGAAGGGAGAGACAGCAAGCGCGTAGGAACGAGACGAGCCGGATGGTCCGCCAGGCACACAACCTCGACCCTGAAGGTGCGCCGGCCGACTCAGACATAACCTCGCCCCACGGTATTCTCGAAGTCAACCCGCCTTCTCACCAGATCAGCAAGCAAACAGAGTCAACTGTTCAGACAAGCACATCTGAAAATGGATCTCCTCGGCCTAGAATGAGCTTATTCGACGTGGATGTTCCGACATCAAGCTTGAGACTAAGCGATGATTTTCGACGGACGATGGATAGGTCTCCTGAGGAGTGGCTATCGAGGCTCGAAAAATGACGAGCGAGGTGGGATAGTCATTCTGGGTTGGAAAGAGCAAGATGCCACGATTCTACCGGTGCATGTTTTGGAACAGCATCAGCATGGCGTTGGGAGAAAATGTTACCTAGGAAATCGGTGTCAATGAACTTATAACCAGGGGGCGAAACACTAATAACGGCCAGTTTTCTTTGCTCCAAGCCTATGTCTGGTCATTTCCGAGGCGTCTCATGAGGAGATGTATTTTTCTCAAATTTCAGGTAAGATTCAACCCCTGTTGTTTCCATAGCATCACCGGGTCACACGTTGCACACCAGAAAGCTACCAACCGAGGGATCATCATACTTGATGATGTGTTGTAATTGTTAAAGCAGGGCTTCAGAGACTCATAGGAGTCCACAGCTCTAAGCAGGCCATACATCGCTTCTCTCGATCGACATATGGCCGCGAGACATCATGATCAAGTCAAGGCCCAGCTGTCGGGGTGTCTCCTCGACCTAGAACCAGGAAATGACTTCCCCTTACCTTTCTAAACCTAAACATCTGCCTCCTTCCCCGCCTAGGGATCTCTGGCAACACTCTCAGAAATCTCAACCTTGGGAACGCAGCTCCTCCTTCACCCCCTTCATCCTCAGCCCCAGTCCCTGCATCAGCCTCAGACCAGACCTCCTCTAAACCATCAAAAAAGTCCATCTGGTCGACCCTGTAAAGCGCCTCACCCTTCACCGCGTCAAAGCCCCCCTCAAAGCCCTCACCATCCAAGTCCCACAACCTCACCCCCAACACCCTCACCTCGCCAAAGAACCCCTTCACCAACCCAAACACGAGGCCCCATGGCCCCTTGACCCCATCCCTCAGCCCAAAATCAAACCTCGCATAACGCCCGTCGACAATCACAGTCTGCACCCGTTCACGCGTCTCCCTAGGCATGGCCCATTCCATGTCAACATTGACAAGCTTCTTCTCCTCCCGGCCTACATCTCCATCTCCACCACACGGACCCGTGATAACGGGCCCGGCCAGCCTGTAGTCTTCCGCCCGCCTCCACGAGGTGGGGAGCATGGACCCATCCCACACAAGCTCCACAGCGTCCCGAGCGGGGCTGAACGGAAAGGTCCGCGGGTCCGGGGCGCCGAAGACCGTGGCCGCCAGCATTCTGGTTTCCCGGCTGACGGCGTAGAGGGGTATGGCGGCCCAGGACCTGATTCGACGGAGGGGGAAGTGTGCTTGGGGCCCGCGCCGCCACTCGAGGTCGATTTTGATCCAGCCTTTGATGGTGATGGGGTCGACGGCCGTGAGGAGTATGGTATCCCGAAGCTCTTTCGGCAGTTGGGTGAAGATGGTGAATGTGGGTTCTGCTGGTTTTGGTTCTGGACGGACTGGAAGCTTATTCTCGCGTTCTTCGTCCGATGAAGAAGAGTCCACCAAGATGCACACTCTCCCGCCGTCGCGAACCCGTCCTGGATGTTTAAGGTGGCATCGCATGTGCTTTCGCGCCTCCAAAACCACATCCGACCACCTCTCCCGGTTAGGCGTGTCGACAAAAATTTCGAGCTCGTCCTTGATTTCAGGTTCGTCTGCTTCGTCCTCGGTGAATAACACTTCCTCTTCAGACTGCCCACTTTCCGAAGCCTTACCTTCTCGAGAACCGGTAGACGCCGACGGGATGAAGTGCGCCATCGCGAGAAGAACTCGAGTCAGTTTTCGTGGCGGTGGCTTGCTTACCAAGGTCCTAAATTCGTCCTCGAGAAGTTTTGGCGCTGACGAGCGAGACGACTTTTGGAAGTGGCTCCGCGATACTTTCTTCCTTCGTTTTACTTAGGACGACGGTTCACATTCGTTCAGTAATACTGGGGAAGATCATGGATTATGACGCTGAGAAATTTGCCGCTTCTTCGACAAGTGAGGGATTCATGATGTTCGACTCATGTATGGAGGATTCTGTGGGCCAAAGGATTGTGCTATCGAACCTTGACGAGGGTGCCTATTTCCTCGCCTACTTCTCCAAGCAAAAGTGCCCCCAGTCCGTCTCCATGATGAAGACGATGATCACCGCACTCAAAAACCTCACGATCTTTCACAGAATCGGATAATACTCTCACACCCTAACGCCGTTGAAGATGGGGGAGTCGAAAGTTCAACCGTGAACAAGCCACTCATCAGCCACAAGCCATAACAAGTTTCATCTGCCCACGCTCGAGGCGTCCAAACAGAGAAAAAAAAAACACCAACGAAGCGTCTTCGGCAAATGTTAGCGTTATTGCTTGTCTTTCCCATAGCTAGAACTTCGACCATCTCGCTTAAATCCAAGACACACTGCGTCTAACTCTAGCTCCAATCCAATAGGCTCCCTCTGAGGAAGCACGTTCTCCCACACTTCTCTTATCTTTCCTTTCTTTTCTAGAGTGCGTGAGCGACAGTGCATTTCAGGTGAGAGTCGCTTGAAGGGCCCGTTAAGGCTGCAGGACGGGAGTCACTGCGTTTGTTAACCATTCTCCTGGGTTCGAAGGGCCCAGACTACCGGTGGTGAAAAGAATCTACCCGAGGTCTGGAACGCTCGCCTGGATAACGCAGAGTCTCAGACTCAGACTGCTCTTCACGAGCTGAAGGTTCTCATGTAAGCTCACGAGGAGCCGCGGTCTTGGCATTCGGGGATATTTATTAGTGATTTGGAAAGGGCAAGTTAGAATCAAACACCGGCGGCATCTGTTCTCCGATCCGGGAAACAGAGTAGCCGCGGCGCCGAACCGACGCGCTCTCTAGAGTCAGCCGCGAAAGGACGAAGGACGAGCCGCGAACACGTGTGTGTTTCACACCCCTCGACTCCTCGAGCTCTCATCCTTCTACTCTCATCCCATCCCATCCAAACCTCTTCCCGACCCCACATAGTTCGGCATAACCGTTGCTGTTCCATCCGCTGTTTCCTCAGACGGGAGGGCATGAGAAGGGAAGCATCAAGCGTGGCGAAGCGAACTCCACAGGGACACTCTAGGGGAGACATCCTGATCAGCTGGTCTTCGATACAGGTACCGTGTCGCAGGATCTCGAGGTTCACATAGATCGGGATGGTTCTTGGCGTCGGCACTGGTTAAAAGACTGCGGTTTGAGTGGGATACTTCTCTGCCTGCTCAGTAAGAGGGGGTGTCGCGCCTTCCCCGGGTGCTAATTAGTAGGCGAGTGGATGGTGCCTAGTCCAACCTCTGGGGACGGTGAACCTACACTTGCGCAAAGTTAAAGAAATCGGGTGGAATCACATACTATGGCCCGACCGAGTGGGATAATTCCCTTCACTTAGACTTCACCTTAGCACCAGTGCTTGACTGTACGCAATAGCGAACCAAAAAACCACAACCTCTCATTCGACAAGACACGAGGAAGGTGTCTGAGTCTCACTCCCAGACTTCCAGGAACACAGGCTCCCAGCAACGCAAAGACAAAAAATAACGTGGGATAAAATTAGCGAGTATTTCTTCTCCCTGTCTCTGTGTCTCTGTGTCTCTCCAGAACCCATAATCTGGTCTCTTCCTCAAAAGTGCACGTACAAATGCAGTCCAGTAGTCTGGGGTAGCTTGACTTGCTGGACCAAAAGGTGAGACAACGCTACCCTCCCCGAGAAAAAACCAATCCCAGGCTTGCATAGAGCATAGAGAGAGAACGCCCCAAAAGAAATGAGCCTATCATACCGTCGGAGATTGAGGCTGAACGGCGCGCCCGGTGCCCTTGAGGCTGGACCCGCCACCATTTTTCCCTCTTCGCTGGTCAGCTGGGGTCCATGGTCTATGCCTTTATGGCCCATACTCCAATGGCCCATGGTGAGGGAAATCCCTCAGACCATTTGGGCCGTGGTTCAGCCCCCCAATCCCCTTCCCTACCCTTCCATTCCCATGGGGGCGGGCGTGCGATGTGAGAGTGGGAGTGGGGGGAGTAAGCGTGAACGTGGGCGTGAATTAGACACAAGCGTCGAGGAACAGCAGCGCGAGGGAGCACGAACATGTAAGACGGATGAGATGATGGATGACTTCTAAAAATTTCTTGTTATGGACTTCTGTGATCCAAAGTATATACACTAATGTTAAAGGTGCGGATGCTAGTTCCGCTGGGTATCCCGTTTTGAATCGAATGCTGCCTTTTCCCCTGTCTTCATGATGTTTGAAATGTTCTCCAATCCAAATGCGCCTCGACTGGCTGATACAGTACGGGCTATCTCTTCGTCCCCTGATGAAACGTCTTATTCTCCTATGCCTGACCAATTCCTCAATGATAATGTAGAAAAGTAAGAAAAGAAAATGCTCGTAAAAGTCGTCAAGCAGGCCGTGAAGATCTCTATGCGGCCACAATCTCGGGCCTCAAATGCTGGTTGACCGCCATCGAAGACGAAGAAACCGTGGGGAGCGCAGGGCGCCTCAGTCTCAGCTCGACGAAGTGCCCAACAACGCTGCGCACCTGCTCCTCAAAGCTCTGAAGCTGGAAGCCAAACACTTTCTCCGAGGCAGAGGCGTCAAAGTCGATGTTGACCGTGCCCACCGAGCCGCTGCTGACAATCAGCTTCCTCTCGACAGCCTCGGGGAAGCTCCTCTTGGCAATGAGCTTCGCATCGTTCCAGCGGGACTTGGTGCTGAGGATGTAGCTCTTGTTGCCCGGGACAGAAGGCAGGAGAGCCTGGACATGGGCGCGGGCGACGTCGTCAACGTGGACTGTCGCTCCGGGGTAGCTGCATCCCATCTTCTTGCCGCGGAGGGTGGCGAGGATAACGGCGTTGGTGCCCTTCATCGCCTCGCTTGCCGTGGTCGCGATGTCGTTGCGGCCAATGACGAAGGAAGGGTGCAAATGCACGACCTCAAAGCGAGGCTGCTCTCTCGCAATCCACGCCTCGGCGCCCTTGAGGGCAGCCACTTTGGAGGCAGCGTAGGCGGCAAACTCGCTCTCATACGGCTCAGGCTTGAAGCCAGTCCTCTCCGTGGGTTGGACAGCCTCCTTGCGCTCGCGGCCCTCGAGGTGGTCTACTGAAGTGAGGGCGACGACTGAGCTGGTAATGACGACCCTGCGAACGGTGCCAGCGCGCTTGGCAGCCTCGAGCATACCGAGGGTGCCGCGGACGGCGGGCTGGATGAAGTACTCCTGGTGTAGATCGCGAGGTACTGAGTCGGCGGTCGCGAGTGGTGAAGCAACGTGAATGACCGCGGAGACGCCGCGGATGGCGTCATCGTAGGCGCCATCGGTGGTAATATCTGGCACGATGGTGAAGTTGAGTCTCGCGCGAGGTAAGCTAAGTGCGCGAATCTGTGGCCGGGAGCGGATGAAGGCGGCCTTTGCCTCTGAACGAACGGCGCAGCGGACGGTGTGGCCTGCCCTCAGGGCATGAGTGAGAACGGCGAAGCCAACGTGACCAGTGACGCCTGTGATGAGCAGAAGCTCGTCGGGAAGGATACACAGCATATTTGCTGAGATCTTGGTGGTGGTTGTATATAAGTGTTGAGGTAGTATGGTGTAAGTGTCGATGAAACCGGACGTCCTGAGAGTGGAAGTGGAATTGTCGTCCAGAACGGGCAGGACTGTGTAAGAAGTAGTCGGTTGTCCGTAGAATTCGTTTGATCAGTGATGGCGAACCTCTCTCAGTCTGGAAAGTGGTGCGAATGGGGCGAGCCTCATATATCTACTCTGGGAAGTCTGGCGAGATGGGTGTTCCCACTACTTGCCTCCCCTCTTCCTGCGTTGCTTGAACCTTCTTGGGTCCCTTGTGGCCACCTCGGAGGCTCAGATAAACGAACGCCACGTGCAGAGGGGTGAGACATTGAGGGTCCCTGGTGTCGGTGTCTGGATACACACCTCGCTCACCCCCCTCCAAGACTCGAGGAACCCTCTTTCTTCTCCCAAGACGGGTACGGGTATCAACCATAACAACAATTCCGCGACCGAATGGAGGTGGTGGCTCCTCCGTGCTTGCGCGGTGCTAGCGTCAGCAGACGTGTGTGAGTCCATGCATCAGCGCCTCCTCCCCATTACTTCTTCTTCTGTGCCTGTGAGAGTCGATGAGGTGGCACAGCACCCGCTGGCAGGCTGCTAGGTAACCTGCTTTCGCTTGCACATGTAGGGCTGGCGTGGCTCCCCCACTAAAAGGACTAAAGGCCACGCAGCTTCACGTAGTATGTTAATGGTCGGTCAGCTAGCTGGTCCTCGTTACCCGACTGGTCGAAGGCAGGGTGTGTGTTGTGGCGCCGTTCGTGCCGCACTGACGGAACCGCCCGGCATGATCCCTCTACACTCAGCATACAATATCTGCGGGGTGAAGGCGGCCAAGAAACCCTGATCGGGGATGATTAACGAACCTAACGGTGAAGAGATAGATGATAAGGGGCAAATGAGCCAGCATAGCCTTGTGCCAAGCATCTCTGCATCGTCACCACCTAACCTAAGGAGGCTGAGGGTGGGTGAACGTCCTCACAAAGTCTTCACTCGCAGACACGGCGAATTAACGATTTCATGCGCATCAATGGTGAACTCAATGGCTCGTTCGTATGCGTTTGTAGCTAGCCACCAGACCTAATACAGAGAGACTCTGCCTAAGGCTACCTGCAAGAATAGGGAGAAGAGTCACAAGAGGGGGGGGCTGTACCCGACGACAAGTGCCGCATGGTCTGGGCTACGCGGTCTAGACTGGTATCAGAGTAGCTCAAGCTAAAGTACCAGTAACCAGCGGCGCAAAGATCAAGGAAGGCGCCAGCCATCAAGCCAAGCTGAATGACTAAGTCGACTGGTGGCGCTGTTCTGGGCCGGCCAGCTGGGCAGCAGGTATCCAAGCTAACCCACCACGCTCATCCGTCGCGACGCGATTTGCCGTAAGTAAACAGGCGTCCATGGGAGAGAACCCAGGAAGGGGAAGGGATGGTGGCGCAACCGTTTGATTGGTGATGAGTGTTGGTTCATCGAGCGGTAAGCTGAACTTTTTTCTCCGTCCTTGACCCTGCGATTCGCTCGCAGCTGAGATGCTCCAGATGCAAATAAGTTGAGACGGTGACTGTGGCAACGAGGTCCCTGCTATTGTGAGTCAAGAGAGTTTGCAAGTTCCCGATCCTCTGGTTTTCTTTGCCCTCTTGTGCCTCTCTATACTCAATCTCGGGCCCGGTCGATAGTTCCTCGTAGCCGAGTACGCTTGGGTCGATGACTTGTCGGCTTGTGGCTCGCTACACGCTGGCGCTATTCGAGAAGCAAACCATCGGCCGACCATTTTGTTCGTTTGCCTTTTCAACGTTCGTCATGGCCAACCCCTCCCCGCAACCTTGCTTTGCCATGCCATGGTCGACACCGGGAGATCGGCGGTTTGTCCAGCACACAGGCTCGATACCGACTGGCTGGGGCGCCAGAAAGCGCCTCACTCTTACCCAGCACAAATGACTGGCCCTTCCCACCCTTGTCCCTCGATTCTTTTGGCCCCTCCCTTCCTCACCTTACACCGCAGTAAAGCAAGGGGCAGACGACTGGAGGAATGATAGACGAATTGTGTGAGAGATAGAGCTGACTGAACAGCTGGTCTGGACCGTTATGGGCCGCTGCTGGTGCGGCCACTGAGACAGCGACGACCCAGGAACGTTGGGTGAGACAGCAGCGCGCCACATCGTCTCATCATGAACGCCTCTAGGTCCAAAATAAAGCAGTGGGTATCCGACGCTGAGAAAACCTCAAAATCCCCGCGGAAAAGATGCCTAGACGTGTCATACTTGTCAGCTGAAAGCGCCGCCGGTACGCGGGGTGTGGGTGTGATTACGGGAGGGAATGGGAATGGCACAGAGGAAAAGCGCGAGAAAGGCCAGATGGGCCCCCCGTCAAGAATGCCATAGAATCGCTGGCACGGGCCCCTGCCTCATGGCCACACTGGTCTCGCGCTCATTCACTGGTCCATCTGTGCTCGTACATAAGCCTTCGTCTCAACTTGTTTGAGTTCTATTAAGGCTCGGATTCAGATAGCGAGGGGAAAGGTGAAGAAGGAAAGATTACCCCTCAATCCTTCCACTAGCAACCGTCAACAATAACAACATGGTCGAGCCTGAGAATGACACATTTGAGGAGGAATAATAAAGGTGCAGGTAGCCGAGAAGAACAACTTGTCGAGCACCCACGCACGCATCCGTCGGTCGGGCCCAATCGCTCGTTAGGTCGTTTGAAATGGGATGAGTTCGGGGCGCGAAGGATTCCGAGCACAGGACCAGTCGCGGAAGAGTATCCATATTCATGCACGTCTTTGGTCCGCTGAATCCAGACGAGATATCTGGGGGATGGTCGGACGATGGAGAGTATTATCACGGAAATGAACGAGTGCGTGAAGTTCCGTACATTAGACCGCAGGGTGATGCTTGATCCATTGTGCAAGCAGCTTGCTATCGCTGCTGGAGAGCTATTTTGTTCTGAATCTGCTCACTGTTTGTTGCATGCTCTTCTACCAACCCTGTCGCCTGTTGTGATGCATGCAACCACGATCTGAGCGGGGTCTAATGCAGCGAAAAGGGATAAAGTACTGCGGGAGGATGTGAGTCTCGAGGGACAATGTTACGATATCTCAATAGCATAGGGACGTTGACATGGAGTGAACCCATTCGGAGCCAATTGAATAGCCTCGTCGAGCTCGTGTTGCTTGTTATCATCGAGGTCAGACATTTTGTCGCCTGTGAGACCTGTAGGGCTTCTCCTATTCTATATCAGCAATAGGGGTCATTGGGGGGGTTGGGGGACCAGTCCATCTCCGAGATAAGATTCCCCGCTCGACTTCGGATACTGACATTGTGTGCTTCGTGTCTTCCTTTTTCACTCTCGCTCAAGCAAGGCGCTGAGTGTGAATGCCAGAAAGTTGACTACCGTTTGAGGTCGCTGATCAGCATGATTGATCAGCGCGCTACGCGCGTTGGAAAGTTCGGCAATCGCGCCATTGCGAAGCCGTCGCGGAAGGTGAGACGTGGCGATATGGATTGACATGGTGTAAAAGGGTGCCGTGGCTTGCGTGGTGCTAAGAGCCAACCCTAAAACCTCGACAGCAATTGGCGTCATGATCGGCGTGTCGCATGTCGAGACCGGCGCTCCTCTGCCAAGCGGAATTCCTGGGCAACGGAGCGACTTGCTCATGGGCCTGCCGAGCCTGGCCCCGCTGGAGGACAGCCGGGTGTGGATCGCTCTCCGTCCGTGTTGCCATCCGCCGGAGGCCCTTCCGTTCAACCCCGGAGACCCTTGGGAGGACGAGCTCAATTGCCCCTCCCCCCCCTACCCCCCAACCGCGGAAGATGCCGAATGACTTCATCCGAATGCATGACAAGCAAGCAGTCTGAACTATGCGTATGCAGTCCCCGCGGTGGATCGAAAAGGTAGAAGTCCTTGCTTTCTACCCGGCGGGCCCGAATCCGAAGTTTCTTTCTCTCTCCTCTTTCCCTTTTCTCCCAATGTCTCTTGGATAGGAGGTGAATGGAGTGATTGACATCACTACGTTGGGTGAGGACCGTTCTTTCGCCTCCAGTATCGGATAAGACCACTGGGGGGTCCAAAACTGTTTCGGACGATTATTTTTGGGACAACGCGTGACGTGCATCTCGTGATGCGAAAACCCAATTGTCGAATTGGAGGCGTCAGGCGACTTCTCCAGGCGATTGATGCGTAACTAACTGCTCCCCCTTCTTCGTCGTAGGCAGAAACGTTTCGAAGCATTCGTGGATATTGACGACGGTGGCCGCTGTATGCCACGCGTTGCTCGGATGACTGGTCCAACAGCTTCGGTGACGACGCTGTCATGCTATACCGATGTAGTCAGCGAATACGATAATCGGCAAGTCCCATTCAAGACTATTGCTTTCTTCCACCGAGACTATTGCCGTCCATCACGAACACACTGCATTGGCGTTGAGTCAAAATTGTAAACAAAAAGTCTCCAATGATGATCTCACACTTGCAGGTAGTGCTGCACCGCCCATCGAGCAAGCACCGTAACAACAACTACGACAATGGCTTTCGCCAACCAAATGCATATATTCCCCACCGAATCGCGTGCAGTTGCTGCACTCGCAGTACTTCCAAGGCCTGTATCGCCCACGGGACATGCAGGTTTTTCGATGGTGAGTCTGACCATGATCAAAGGTCATGGCGGGAGTTTGACAGGCCCACCTTGGCGTCCATCATCTTGTTCGGACAGCAGCATCATCCTTCGGTCCCGGGAGGCGTGGCCCGGGCGGGCTTGCCAACAGCAAGATCTTCATCGCAACGACTGTCTATGCTTTGAATACTGCCGATCACGCGGCACCGGAACGCCGACATGCCCCACCCGCAGCCTCTCCCGCCGCGGTAGAGATTTGAGGTGAAATCAGCCAGGTTCTCAAGACGCCACCCGGGGGTTGTCAGCAGACGAAGGGTCCTCGACGGCCGAAACTTCAGCAGAAGGCTGAGCCGTTGTCATTCGAGGGGTCGGTCGCCACCGGTTATCAAACAGCACTGCCTCGAAATGGTTAGACACTGATGAAAACAACAGAAGGGACTCAATTTCACTGGAAACAGCGGTCGCTCAGATGTGATTGAGCAAGGCTGAGTAAATGATGAATCGGAGACGAAAATGAAGCAAAGAGGCAAAGGCGAATAAACAGCCGATAATCGAAAGAAGCACCGAGGCACGAGAACTTCAGAGCAGCTTAGCGTTGTTGTCTCTACCGCTATTCGCTCGAGAGAGGTTCTGTATATTCGAGTCATGACTGGTGAAATTGGCCATGGTAGACGACAAGCCGACAGCTTTGAACGTCGGCCCTTGTTCCGACGAGTTGCTGTTGTTGACAGTTGTTGGAAATTGACATTTGCCGAAATGAATGGAACTCAGTGAGGGTGGAGCTTGCGAGCCAGGACGATTAGATAACGGATGAGGGCGATAAGACACCTTCCAAATCCGAGAAATGGCAGGCAGGTGGCTAGTGGTCTGTCCACCCAGATCTCAAGTGGATCTGATCTTGAATGCTTGGCCCCGGTCCAGCCGGCCACTTTCTTGATTGGCTGGCTCCAAGAGGCGGGTCGGTGCAACGCCAGCGGGACATGCACGTGACGGTAGGTTCCAGACCATGGTCCACGTCCGCCGGCCCTGCCTTTTCCCTGCATGCTGGAAGGACTGTCGTTCGGTGCGTTCTCCTGGGACAGCCACAGTGACAGGAGCCTGCAGTATCCGCGACTGTGTTCATTGTCGCGCACCTCGGGCTGCTATTTCTCCCATCGTCATCGTTGCCTGGGCAGCAGCCTTTGAACTGCAAAGATTTGAACTGCCAAGATTTGAGCTGCAAAGATTTGAGCTGCAAGGTACGAGTCACGGATGGTGACAATAAGAAGCCTCGACTGCTCTGCTCGCATCAAAGGAAGGCTTTCGGGTGGACTCGGCAAGACGCGACGGCCCTACCAGCAGATCTTTGTGCTTTTGCAGTCTGGCTTGCTTCTGAGTCTTTTCCGCCCTTTGTCCAATCAGATGGCATCGGACGCAGCGCCGTCGAACACTCGCCTAGATTGCCAACGCGGGCAACAAGTAAGGTAACATCTGAACCCAGCTGCCCAGCGTGTGCCCAGATGCAGATTCTGGCATTCCTGCTGGCGGCTGGCTGCATGCCTGGCTGTCTCCAAGGTTTTTTTTCCGTTTGTTACGGTCCATTCCTTTTTCTACACAAGCGTCTTTCTGGGTACATGTGGTACTCGCATGCACTCTGTACCGCATATAGCAATATCGTGGAACATGCATCGAAAAACTGCCAAGCACCATGTTCCTTTTGCAGCTCGTAACCACAGATTGGCAGAAAAAGGATTTTGTAACGCCGAGCGAGATTTCAATTTGAATTTATGAAGGTATATGGCTCAGAGACGACTCAATTCCAGAGGTATTTTAAATCAAACCCCGCCCCTTGACCGGATTTGGCCGGGGAACGTCGGCCTAGCTTGTGAAGTACGACGTGAAGAAGGGCCTAGGCCTAGGTCTATGGGAGAGTGTCACAAGGGGGGTAGTGGTTTAAGCCTTAGGCCACCTACCTAGGGAGAAGCACTGGGAAACGTAGATGCTGCATCCTGCCACTACCATGGGGAAAAGATAAGACTGATCTTGAAATGACGAAAGGGAGGTCAAAAGGCATCGAAAAGAGAACACAAAAGAAAGCAGGATCGCGACGGCGATGGCTTTTGGCGATATGCAACGGTGAGAGCTCTCTCTAGAGTGACGTATGTGACGCCATTAAATCGGGCCAAAGTGGCAATTCGGTGAGGTGCGCATCGAAATCCTCAAATCTCGATATCGGGCAAGCTTAGGTAAGGAATGCGAGCAAGGCACAGCGCCGCACAGGGCAGTGGAGGATTGCTATCCCCGGTAAGGTACCCACCAGGATGGCAAACACTGTGCTGCAGCACTGTTGACGCGGGGCATTGGGGTGGATACAGGACAGCACTATGCCATTCTCGGTCCGACTTTTTGCGAACTCCAGTGTGGCCATCTGAAATTTCCATCGGGGCCAGATGCCAAAGGCCAAGGTTTCGCACAAGTACCCTCCATCTTATTAACACTGTACTGGTGTAGCCAATGAATGGGCCAGGAAGGCACCCCGATGCGGACCAGGCTCCACCAAGGGTCTGGACCTGGCCAGAGTGCCTGGTCAATCTTCCCGACCTCTGCTCGCCTGGCGCCCCGTGTTGCTCGATTTGCTCTGTTCTGGCAGTCTGCATGCTCTTGCTCCTGCTCACTTCTCAGCTCTTGCCTAAGTGATTCGTCCTGACGGTCCCCCGTTCCGTTTACCTTCTCCGTACCTACCTCAAGGCGCAACGCATCCATCGCACGTCAAATCGCCACCAGAACTTGGCCCAGCAATTCCAGTCCTTGACAAGTTGACACTCTCCTGCCAACCTCTCATCTCTCTCGACCGGGATCTGCGAGTCTCTATACCTTGAGGGTTCGCCTGGCTTCGCCTCCCTTCGTCAAGCGAACCTCCCGCATCATTCGAGCCAGTCCTCTTCGGCATCCGAGTCGCCCTGCGCGTGTGGCCCAGCCCAACTACCTTGGACCGACTGAGCGATACATCATTTTCCAACGTCGAGCGCATCGTCAGTTCCATTGCAATCTACACATCTGCCATCTGCCATCTGCCATTCGCCATCTTCCTTTTCCAACCACTACTCCTACTCCTCTCCCCCGCCATGGTATAGACAAACTGCGACATTTGCGGCGTTCCTCCCGACAAGCAAACATCTCTGCGCTGACTGTTGCCTTTGCTTTGCCTGTGAGTGTATCCCTATTTTCACATACTATTCCTGTGTGTTCCCATTCCTATCTATCCCTCTCTCTCTCTCTCTCTCTCTCTCTCTCTCTCACTACACTGTTTGACCGAACCCTTTGCTCTGGCCTTGGCAATCCTTCTCCGTACCCCTCTATTCAGCCTCGACTTCCTTGCCATGCCCTACTCCGTACACATCTGTACCTATTACCTCCCTCCAGCCGCATGCCTCGAGCATCTCACGATATGCGAGGTGATGCAAGGCCACACACACTCACGAGGGCCCTCGGGCAGTTCATCGGGAGAGGGAGGTAGGGGCACTGTGTGTATTTTCAACCTCATTCCCGCCCCCACTTGCACTTGCGTGCGGTTGGTGTAGATGCTTTTGCTCCCCCTGCCTTTTCCGACAACCACTGAGAAGTCTGTCTCGGGCGTGAAACTTTCCGACATGATTGATTTCGTAGAAACCTTTTTGGTCGCAAGACTTGACTCAAGTTGACGTCAACAACGTAGGTCGATTTCTCGCTCGCGGTCACAAAGGCTTGTCTCTCGACGACTATTGCGCATCCGAGCATATTCGGCCAACGAGCGGCCGGCCTCTCTCGTGAGAGAGTTTCACGCTGCCGGCCATGGTCAACACTCCGCCGGCCAAGGCCGTTTCCGAGGGTCGTCGCGAGAGAGAGACATTCAGGTCCGCGCCCCAAAATGCCTCTTCAAGGCCTCGGAGACTTCTCGTCAACGTAGTCTACGCTTATCTTAGTCTGAAAATCCCTAACCGACTCTATAGATATGACTCTTCCTTGATCGCACATACAATCTACAACGACCCCAACAATCTTAAGCCATCCTCGGAACTTCGATCATGTCCCGATGCGGCACTCACGTCTTTCGCTGAGTTCGGCGCTCTACGCCTGAATGCGACCCGGGCCATGATATCCCTCTTCGACAGTAAGTATCAGTACGTCATTGCTGAAGCTACGCAGTCACTGGCCCTGACTCCCAACACCAAGCCTCCCGAATCCCAACGCGGCGATATCGACCAGTTGCTATTGTGCGGTACTGCCATTCCACGATCATCCGGTATCTGCGAGCTCATCCTCTCAGTCTCGGACCTTGACGAGCAACACCCTTCGGGACCCCATCAGCTACCTGTCACAGTTATTCCGGATCTTTCCGCAGATCCAAGGACCTCGCAGCGAGCATTCTGTCTCAACACGCCGCAATGTCGATTTTATGCCGGAGTGCCGATTCGTTCCCAAAGCGGTATCCACATAGGCGTCTTCAGTGTGTACGGAGACACCCCGCGCGAGAAGTTTGACGATGTGTCCAATCAACTCATGCAGGATATTTCGAAAGTGATCCTGAATTATTTGGACGCCAGACGGAATAGGGACGATCACCGACGTGCCGACAGAATGGTCCGTGGTGTTGGGAGCTTCATCGAGGGCAAGAGCACTATGTCAGGATGGCGACAAAGGAATAATATTGACTCGTTCGACGACCACCCATCTTTCGAGGGAGCTCTGAACAAGAACCAGCAAAAGATCGAACAGCACAAAGAGATGGTGGCTTACCAAGCTTTTTTGACAATGCAAAATCAATCCTCTACTGCTGCGATACAGAACGCGACACAGCCCAAAGCTCAAGCCGTGGAGGCTCAGCCAGTTTCATCGACGACAGACACTCGGCCTTTTCCTCAGCCGCATCAGGACTCAACATTACCGTCTGTGTCTGGTACCTCTCTGGAGAGTCTTCGATCCGGATCAGATGGCGCTTCACACGAAGAGGTCGACACACACACAGCACAAATTCGACGCATTTTCTCCAAGGCAGCCAATATTGTCCGGGAAGCTATAGAAGTCGAGAGCGTGCTATTCGTGGATGCCAGCATCGGGTCCTTCGGAGGACTCACTCGCCTCAAAACCTCTCATATGAGAACTTCCAGAGGCCGCGGCTCATCTTCCTCCTCTAGCGACGAGCAGACTGGTCCAGGCTTAGACGAAGGGAGTAGGTTGAGCAGCGATGGCGACCAGGATGAAAACCTCTGCTCAGTCCTTGGCTTTTCGAGCTCGTCTATCTCTAGCGTGGACGGAGATCTACCTTCCTTGAGCCACAACTCCGTTTCCGAAAGGTTTCTTTCGAAACTGTTACGAAGATATCCAGAAGGCAAGATTTTCAACTTTGACGAGAACGGCTCTATTCAATCTAGCGACCATTCCGGCGACGACCATGGCGCCCAGTCAGAGACACCACTTCAGGAGTTCCGAGAGTACATCATGGGGACAACCCAGAAGGAACAGCACCGAACTAGCTCCAGCAGGAAACGAAGCAATGCCTACTCCAGACGAAACGAAGGGAAAACGCTTAGCGGTATGTTTTCCGGAACTCGAAGCATGGCCATTATACCTTTGTGGGACGTACAAAAGCAACGCTGGTATGCAGGCGGATTCGCCTGCACCAAGACTCCGACCCGAGTCCTTACCATCGAAGGCGAGCTCAGCTATTTACGCGCTTTCGCATCAGTTGTCATGTCAGAGGTCGACCACGTCAGTTCGATGCTAGTCGACAAGGCAAAGACGGACTTGTTGAGCTCGCTTTCCCATGAGCTACGCTCGCCACTCCACGGCATAATTCTTGGCGCAGAGTTGATGCACGACACTACTATGGACGCCTTCCAAGGAGACACACTGGTCTCAATCGAGAACTGTGGCCGCACTCTCTTGGAAACCATAGACCACCTTCTGGATTGGAGCAAGATTAATAACTTCATCGGGCCTTCGAAGCAGCGACGGAATTCTCTTGCGCTTGGCGAGCGAGGCCTGAGAGCTCGGGGTCAAAAAATCAGCATCGAAGCTGGCATGATGAGTATTACATCAAATGTCGAAGTCGATGTTCTGTCTGAAGAAGTTGTGGAAAGCGTCTGCGCCGGCTTCAGCTACCAACGAGTGTCTGTGGCACAACTTGCGGGCAACAGACCAGCAGAGCACGCCGATACTAGTGCCATACGCAGGCTAGACAGTATGCAAGCAATGGAAGAAATGGCGACGCGAACAAACAAATTAGGGGACCTGCAACTCATACTCGGCGATGTTTCCGTCACCTTCGACATTTTCCCCGCAATCTCTTGGGCTTTCCATACGCAGCCGGGCGCTTTGAGGCGAATTATCATGAATCTCTTGGGAAATTCGCTCAAGTACACGCACAAGGGGTTCGTCAATGTCAATGTCACCCAGTTTCCACAGCGCACTGATGGGCCGTCCAAGAGGTCCATAGTTCAGATTGACGTAGTAGATTCCGGGCGCGGCATTAGCCAGGAATATCTTCAGCATCATCTATTCGCCCCCTTCGCCCAGGAGGACTCCCTGTCTGCCGGAGCCGGTCTAGGACTGAGCTTGGTGAAGCAGATAGTTGCCAAGCTGCGTGGATCTATCCAAGTCTGGAGTAAGCTCGGACAAGGAACGAAAGTGAGGGTCCAGCTTCCCTTACTTTGCGCCGATCCAGCACCACCAACGGTCGCCGACGCAGAAGATCAAGAAAGCACTATGGATGCTTTTCGGGCATCTGTTAGCGAGCTCGGGGGCCTCAGAGTCAAGCTGATCGGATTCCCTCAGGATTATGGCGTCAAAATGCCCGACGACCTAGCCAGTAGCAGCCCCAGCGAAGGAGCTCTGGTCGCACACCTCTGCAGGGAGTGGCTTCATATGCATATTATCGACCAGTCCGTCCCATCTTCGCAACAACTTCTTCCCGACTTGGTCTTGTCCACGGAAAAACAGCTGGAGCAGCTTTTGATGGAGCGCCGGTTGGGTATCATAACCACGCCTGTCGTGGTGATTTGCCGGAACGCCCTTATTGCGCGCCAACTGGCTACCTCAGCACGATTTACCGGCCATCGCATCGTATTCGAGTTCATCTCCCAGCCGTAAGTCCTCACACTCATCAATGATTTGACCAACCTTGAACTGATACCCATTCCCCCAGGATCGGTCCGAGAAAGCTCGCCAAGGTCCTACTGCTTAGCTTCAAGCGATGGACCAAAATTCAAGAACGAGCGATACCCACTCCTACAATGCTGTCCTTGGCTAGCCCAGAACCATCGAACACAGGTGGTGACACGCCGACAGGGCCGGCTCTGGACAGACTTGCGGAGGTCGGCAATACCGAGGCACTTCCCGACATTGCCCCGGGAGAAGGTATTCCTGCAGATTTGGACCAGTTGCCAAGGAGCGGCTCCGAAAGTCTGCACAGTATCAGCATGGACAATGAAGTTGTGAAAGAGGAGGATACGGAACTCAGACCTGAGGACAATGCCTTACCGGACACACCGGAAGAGCAGCCCAAAACACTCACCCCCGATGGTCCTGACACCCCGCGACTAGCCCACAGACCGAAGAAGTGTAAGGATCGGCCCAAGTTTCTTTTGGTCGACGACAACCCGCTCAACCTCAAGATGTTGGCAACGTACATGACGAGACTGGGGCACGATTACCAAAACGCAAAAGACGGTCAAGAAGCATTGGACGCGTTCTGGCAATCGGCGGGCGAGTACCACTGCATCCTCATGGACATTTCGATGCCTGTGATGGACGGATTTGAGGCCACACGACGGATTCGTGCCATTGAGTCGAAGGAGAATTTATCACGCTGTCTGATCATCGCACTCACGGGGCTAGCATCTGCCAATGCGCAGCAAGAAGCGTTTGCGAGCGGCATCGATCTTTTCCTGACGAAGCCTGTCCGACTGAAGGAACTGAGCAAGATACTGGAGGATAAGGGTGTAGTGTGATGAGCAACGAGCGACGGGACATAACGAGGAGGATCGCGGATCATACTCGCTTAGCAAGCAGGAGTTGGGACGGATCGCAATGGCGGTGGAAAAAGACTTGGGTGCAATTATTGAACAACGTACATGAGATACCCGCATGGCTGGCTGGAAATGCATGACTGTAACACCCAGCTGGAGTTACTAGACTCTGTTGGGCGGTATAGCTGGCTAACGTATCAGCTGCATAGCAATAGACGAATATGATGATAGGATGCCCCTCGGAGGCGTCCAGACGCGATTATTGAGCTTCACCACTGTAATCTTCCGTGCCGAGGCGGTGACTGATGAGAGGTTCGTTCCCAGCAGCAAGGGACAACAACGCAGGTCAAGTTTGTTTGTTCTACACAGTCAGTCCTTTGAAGACACTAGACACCATGTCTCCGACCAGAAGAGGATTTCTAGCAAAGTCGTTGGCGGTGACTTTGGAAGTTCTTTGCTTGGCTTCCCAAGTTTGATCTCGTTTGTTACCAGGAACAATGCCAATTTTTCTCACGATGTGTGTGTCTGAGGTGACTAGATAAGCCAGAACTTTCCACCATAATCAGGACTTGTCGTCAAGAGTTCAACACAACCCACGACTACAAAGCAGTATCTACACTCCCCCTTTCAGAAAAGAAGAATACCAAGTGAGCAAGCAGCAAACTAACGAGATGGATACTACTAGCAGCACACTCACCCCAACCACAACCGCGACCACAACCACGTTCGCCGAGCTCGAATTCCTCCACAACCGCTTCCCGGTAACCGAACTCCCAAGGAACATCCACGTCCTCAAGGAGTGGTACTTTACGCGCTGCCGTACCTTGAAGGATGCCAAAGCTCTGCTAGGCGTCTACAACACCCTCATCCTCGATCTAGACGTCACCCCCACCGAACTCTACAAATGGAAAGCGAACAAGTGCCTCGGCTACCGTATCACGCACCTCATGGTTGAGAACGTCTTCGTGGAGGACAAGATTTCGCGCGAGCGGCGGAAGTGGGTGAAGCATAACAAGCACGTGTGGTGTGGCCACACCCCGAATTACGACCAGCCCTGTTTCGAGTTCACTGAAGAGGATAGGGAGTTTTTGCGGGGCAAGTGGCCACAGGCTTGGGAGCGGTATAGTATTGCTCAGATTGAGTGGGCGTTGGAGGTTGAACTGGAGCAGGCGAGACGGTTTTTGCCAAAGAAGCATGAGCGGAGTGTGAGAGAGGAGAATTGGCGGTGGTTGTTTGGGGTGGATAGGTGGGTTAAGAAGATTGCGTTTTTGGCATTTGATGCTTCTGGGGTTGGGTATGAGGTTGGGTGGAAGGAGTGAGACTGGATGGCCTCTATCGTTCAACTTACCTTATATTAACCGTGAGAAAGGCGGCGCTACTTGTTGGATTCTTCAACCAAGGAAGTGAAATGGTCGACTCCCTTGAAAACTCTGGTCGCAGGAGACATCTCACTCCCTCGTGTTGGATATAGTAGACAACATCCAACTGCATTTATGTAAGATATACTGCCGTCCACTCCTGCTTCTCATTGTCTCTATAGTTTTCCAAGACCGTATTCGCATCGACTGGTAACCAATATGGGCAAGCAGTATTCATGAAGTTACGGGGTGGAGGGCCCACTCTGGATTGCTCTTCACATTGCCTGTGTATGGAAGCCGCCCGGCTGACTGAAGCCGAAGGTGAGCTTCCCGGATCCCCAAACCGATCGGATCATCACTGGTAAGTATTTCATTTCCTTTCCCGCCCACAAAGGGATCTGCTTTATAGACGTCCTGTCTCGGTCCATCCTCTCACCATTCATCCTTCCTCCCATCATCAATCCTTTTCCTTTCCATCGTTTTTCTTTGTATCTTTTCCCTTCACATCCTCCTGACAGTTTCCCATGTAAACTTTCGAAATCATCACCGCTTGTCCTCACCTTAGCTGTATCAACAAAGACTGACCGTAATGAGCCCCAAGGAGATCAACCCCGCGACCGTCCTCGAGACAATCCCCGAGTCCACCACCGAGGACCCTGTCCCCTATCGTCCCGCCCGAAAGAAGCTCTCAGACTCGAGGCCCTCGAAGCCCTCTCCCGAGCAGAAGAAGCCAGCCGCCCCCAAGGCCGCCCCCAAGAAGACCTCCACCCCCCGCAAGCCCAAGCCGGCCTGCAAGAAGCCCTTCATGGGTGCCGGCCGTCCCAAGGGAAGCAAGAACAAGAACGCCACCAAGAACAAACCCCCCGCCAAGCGCAACAAGAACGCCAAGCGCACCACGGCCCACGACCTCCTCGCCTCCATCCAGGACGACGAGATCCCCACCAACGCGCAGGTCAAGGCCGACTACGGCTTCTCGCGCTGCTACATCACCCTCGACCAGAGCAAGCTTTACAATGTCTACCGTACCATTCTCGAGGACTTTGATGTCAAGCCTGAGGAGCTCCACGAGTGGCTTCACCATGAGGATGGTCTGAAGAATGTCGCGGAGGAGATCAAGGGCAAGTTCGAGACGTTGCTGGGCCCTGAGGATTACCAGGGTGATTACAAGTGGTTCCTTGAGAACCAGTATATATGGGATCCCGAGGACTTTGCGAGTGAGGCTAAGGCTGCGCGCGCTGCGAAGGAGTTGAAGGAGTACTATGATGCGAACAAGCGCCCTGGCGACGACTTCGATTGGTACTCTTGAGCGAGTCCAAGGGTCGGCAATATGATTCTCTCAACACTATGAGGGAAACTGCTTGACATTAGCGTGAGGAGGTACACACAAATGTGAGTTTGAAGATCTTTCCAAAGATAAGACCGTAGCTGACGTTGGAATTCCGCAGCGCTCTTTGGTACCGAACTGGACGAACCCCGCACCGCCACTACGTTATTCCCGACAATACACTTCGACTGCTTGCTCTGATGTGGCGGATTGAACTTGAAAAGAGAGATATGATGACTGGGCTTGGATGCGGCACGTATTGCCTTACGATTGTGCTTGGAGAAGGAGAATCGGTCGTCTTAATAGTACAGCACTTATAGACATTGAGATGCTGTTAATCAGAGATGAACCCAGAGCGAGGAAGATTTCCAATGAAACATACGACGTGACCGCGATGATCGCGTTCTTCATATATTAAAACTATACCGGAAGGCACCTGATTCATCTTCACTCCTTCCTTCCCCGTGTTTCTCCTGGATGTCGGCTCTGAAGAAGGCAGTCGACACTGGCTCCTTCCCGCGATTGACGTTGGCAGCTTCACTTACATAAGCCCCCACCAACCGCGTCCCTCTTTCACCTCTCCCCCATCAATGTCAGCGTTAAGTAATAGTCCAAATCCCGTCACTTCTCGACAATAATCATCAATCGAATGACCTGCCGCAGGCGACATGGCCAAAGCGACGATAATGCTTCAGAGCATGCGCTGGGTCCGGCGTCGGCCTCAACCACCCGCAGATTCGACAATCCTACTGCGTCCAACATGCTGTCCTCGATACCCCTCCATCCTAGACCATCGACCACTATTTTGAGAACGACCGACTCGACGCCAGACAGCCATCGGCAATATCATTCGTACAGGTGTGCAACGCTCACACCACGACAAGAATTATATCTTTCATCTCCGCTTGCCCTGCGCCGAAGGCCATTTCCACTGCCCGAGGTGCACCAAGCGTCACGCTGCTGTAAGTCAACAGACAAACGCCGAATGGACGCGACTTCATTTGACCAAACAGGTCTATAAACTCAGATATCAATCTATGAAATCGCTTCTACCATCTCATCTCTTCATCTCCTCCATTCGTGGGGACTAATATCACATCTCCGCAATCCTCTGCCGCCTTTCCCAGCTAGAGTACAACTCTCTCCAGTTGTCCGGCGAAACACACCGCTCATACTTCAAAGGCTCCTCCTTCTCCTATCCCAGCAGCCAAGTCTCCAAAAAGCCCTTCGATTCGGTTGCGGCCTGCATACGGGCAAGCAACCGAGCGAATTCGAGCTCCCACTCCATGGCGGACTCGATCTCGAGAGTCAGCATGCCGGCCCATTTCACAGGAGCGTCGAATTGTCCCAGATACTCTCTATCTTCGTCCCTGAACTTGAAGACCGGCACGTCTGCCTCGAGAGCGGCATCGGGCTCCAGGCCCCAGATCCAGATATGCTCCATCAACCACGTCATCCGGTGCTCGGGGATCTTACCTAGGTTGCCCCCAAAGTGCATCACGATGTTGCGACCAAGATGGCCCTGCGCCAACCAGCCCTCGATCTCACGTGGAGTAAAATTGAGGTCAACAAGCATGGTCTGGTATATGCGAAGCAGGTTGTAGGCGTGGTCGTAGGTTTTGCAGCGGGTGAAGAACCAGGTCTGCATGGCAGGCAAGTCTTGGGGTATCTGGGGAAGTTCTGTCAGTACCATCGCTCTATGGAGAAAGCTGTGCGCGGGCTTGACTTCCTTCTCGTTGAGAAAGATCTGGTTCTTGGAGGTTGGCTGCTGTGGTGACATGTTTTCGGGGCTATCGACTACCTTCTCGTCGAGGGTCTGATCGTAATCGTCTCGTAAGTCATGTTATCTACCTGCTGATTAATCGTCTTTGGTGTTGTTAGGTTTGATGTGTAGTTATGCGTGCTTCTGTTGAATGGTGGTACTTACTTGATCGACTGTAAGATGGAGAGTATCTATCTAGATTCATGTGCCCGATGCTTTCTTTGGACCAATTACCTTGTTCTACGCAAGACATAAGCCATTTCATTGTGAACCAGAGTAGTTACTTCCCTTCTCATTGGAACAAACACCGGTGGCTTTGAAGTTCAAGTCACACAATCAATCTTTAGCAAAGGCATAGCGGGGAACAAGGAGCGTGATTACTGAATGGTATTGTTGAATCGTTGTCGAGAGGCAACTCTCAAAAACTAACTAAACTGCCACAGGTTTCCTTCGGCCCATCGTGAATAGGCAAGGCTGCGCTATTTGTCCTGCATCATCCAAGCTGCGACTACGATCAGGCAAGTGCTTCCATCTCAATTGGCGATACGCCGACTGAGTGCTCCGGGGGTCGGCTCAGTCGCGGGGAGGGTAGCGGACGGTCTATGCGGATACACATCCGCTACGACCCTTCAAAGTCAACACAGAAAGAACTCGCCACCCTAGGCATAACCCAAAACTGACGAGCAACCTCGCTGACGGGCATACCGTTGAAGCCATCAGGCCAGAAGATCATATGGCTAGCGGCGGGAGGTCTATTCGGGTCCACAATAGGCATAGATGCGAAGCGCATGCCGCGAACGGTGCGGACATACTCGCCCTTGGCCTCAAGAGCTCCTTCTTCTGGCGGAGACGCGTCTGGCCCGCCAGAAAGGCGGAAATGCGAGCCATGTACTCCTCGTCGGTGGCGGCACCAGCCATGGCGCCCATGGTCTCCTCGCCAAGGGCACCGAGCTCCGAGTCGACGTCCTTGGGGTTCCAGATATACTGGTTGTGGTCGAGCCAGGCGATGGTGTTGGCGTGCTTGTTGTCCTTGACGGGGGTCAAGGCGGCCTCCATGTGCTTTCCGAGCTTGGGGTCGCCCTCGGCAGCCCACTCCTGGAGCTGGGCGGGGGTGATGGCCGGGTCGAGGCCAGTCATGAGGAGGGCGTAGACGGAGAGGAGCTTCTGCTGGCCTTTGAGAGCGATGCAGCGGTCGAAGCCGAAGTTCTTGATGGTCTGCTCGTCGGTGGTGATCTTCTTGTCAGAGATGTCCTTGAGGAGGATCTCGGCGATGGACTTGGCGGTATTGGCTCCGACCATCATTAGTATGGGGGTCCGTTGCTGTCAACTGAATGGTAATTGAGTCTGGGCGAAGATTACGCTTTCTGATGCGGGCTATGTGTATGATGATGATGGTAGATGGAAACAAGGATTGAAAGTGAGTTATGGGGGAGTGGAAGGGGAAGAAGTAGTTGAGATAATAGAAGGGGAGTGTTGGAGGTAATAATCCTGTGGGGTTCGTTCGCGTGAAGCTTTGTTTGTAGACAAGGCCTTCTTTGAGAGCAAATAGGCAGGTTTTCGAGAGGGGGATAAGACTCTCTGTCTCTCTCTCCGTCTCGCCCCTGTTGTCGATAAACGGAGAGATTGGAGGTCTGGCACCATATGCAGCTGGCCGTTTGTCTCCGCCACACAGCACTATGAGCGGCACGACAGAGATTCATCCCAGGAGGCCTAGAGACCTGGCCAGGAATGGAACACATGGAGGTATGGGTCTGTTTGGGTGGGCATTCCTGCGTTGGTGAGTTCCCGTGAAGAGTTGCCCAAGACTGCCCTTCTAGTGGAACCCCTCCTTTGTAGAAGGATTGTCATGATAACCTCTGGTCACCAGCTACCTGGAGTTGTTTCAAAACCAACGTAATGAAGAGTGCCTCTTGGAAACTATGTCATTATTTAAACGTTCAAGGCTTCTGGATTCTAGCATCTGTAGCCATCCGCTATTACTTGAACATCTTGTTTCAAAGTAAACATGCCCTGACTCCTGTTGGTGTAGGATTGGCTGATTCCAGCAGACCTATCGCGCAGGCGGTTGGCTTCTTGAGGCTGAAGCCATCCGCGTCACGCTGCCATGCTATCGTCACTCGAGGGAGCGTCAGTCGGGTCATAGTTTCTTGAGGAGTCGTCACTTAAGGTGTCACTCGAACCGTCGTAGATCACTCGCTCTACTTCCTCCACCGGCCAAATAGCTTCCCGTATGCGGGCTGCCATGTAGTCAACGGTATGCCCAGTGTACCAACTTCCTTCATCTCTGTCCCAACCATTCAATATCTGATAGGAGACTCGCGACATTACGGCGCAACTCCAGACGAGGTTGTTATGGGTCGTCATGGCATATCCTTTTCTGCTGTCCTCGGATAGGATGACCCAGATATTGTGACGGAACCACCAGGTGTATACATCCTTCGTAATAAGGCGAACGTTGAAAAAGTTCTTCTTGATCATCTCGGCAAGTAATGACTTGCCCCTGGCAATCATCCACTCCTAGATAACGACGCTGTCGAGGCCGAAGAAACAGCCAAGGCATTTGTATGTCGCCCACAGGAGGCGTTCCTCTTGCTTATTTCCATAGCGGCATAGATCGAATCCGAAGTCTTCTCGTGTTTGCGGATCCGTGGGAGGCTCGCAGGTACCGGCTTTGATGGATTCGGCGAGATAGTGGTGGGTATCTAGTCGTTTGTGCTTCGCGGGGCACAGGGCCATGTAGTTGGCAGCATCGATATTGTGGGCTTTCTCCCTCTGACACTTAGTGCTGCAAAACCATTTGGATTGACAGTCACCGCAGTGGCGCGCGAACGTGGGTTCTTTGCAGGTTATACAGCGCCATTTGCCATTGTGAACGGGAATGGGTGCTGCCGTCACCGTCGGTAGTGTTCTTCGTTCGGATTCGCGACCACCTATATGGGATAGAACAAAGAGAGACATGGCTATCGAATGTTGAACCCGATGGGCAGTATGGTATGATGTTGATTCGATGTCGTTTTCAGGAAAGGACGCGTCGGAGAAGAAGTTTTGAGAGGATGTTCGTCGATGTCGATGATTCGAAATAGGGGTAGATGGGAGACCTTCAGACAAGGGAAGGAACGCGTTAGCGACGGAAGCAAAGAAGGAAGGAAGGAAGGAAGGAAGGAGGTAAACCGAATTGCTACCGCTATGTTTGTATCTTGGACCTTCCACGAAAGCCGCGAGGAAGGACTGGACATCTCAGGTCCTTTCCTAATGCTTTGCCTACCGTACCTGCCTCCTGAAATTAAAAGCCAGCTCACGTGCTGGTTCTGTCGTCCAACTGCTCTAAACGCATCGCACCAAGGAGGTCTGCCTCACATCATACAGCGCCGTCTTGCTCGGGCATTACGGCAACGGAGACCACACGAAAGGGAGAAGAGACGGGCTCAAACACGTTGGACAATCACTGCAAAGTTTCCCTGGGCACTGCTGCAATATTGGAGCACGCGAACAAGGCTTCAATTTGGCCACAATCTGTACAATTCAATTCCACAGTACCTCCCTCTAACCGCCACTCCGGGCTGCATCGAAACGGGAATCACCGCCTCGCCCTCAGATCTGACAACGAGGTCGACTGTGCTCCTTGCAGAGTGTTATTCGCCATCGGAGTTGACCGCGGATCAGAAAGTGAAAAGCGATACAAATTCCCATCGTCTGTGATACTCAGCAGGTGGCGATAGATGCACATCGAGTTCTTGGGCGACGGATCGAAAAGTTTGCGTTTCCCATGTCTGCAGTATGGCAACATGCAACTTACGGATACAGAAATTTCCGTTTTGGATCAAACAATGCCCTTGCAGCTGCCACGGTGTGCCACGGTGTGCACAGGTACGCACACCGTCCAATCCCCTTACTTCATCTCAGCTCCAGAAAAGCTTCCGTCTCAGCCGTGACGGCCGTATTATTGAGTTTGCTTGTCAATCACCGTTTATTCGTCAAAGCCGTGCAGCGTGGGAGGGACACACAGGGAAGGCACAAGGGCAACTATAAACCAGGGCGCAAAACGGAGGATTAGGCGGTCCCGTGCTTCCCCTCTTCTCGAAGCTCGATTTTCCTTTATAAACGAAGAAGGCCCCATCCCCTCATCTTCGATCCCTCTCACGATTCTCGATCTCTACACGATTCTGCCCCCTCCACCGATCGACGTCATCAACTGACTTTGTTCCTATTTCCAAAACTGGCAACCGCCCCGCTCTTACGTTCCCGACGATTGGGCCACCCTGCTGCGACGGATTCCAGTCCGTTTTCCAAACCGGCCGAGTCCGTTCCTGTCTTCCATCATTTCCAGAGTCAATGGCCCGGACCCCGGCAGATCTGGCCACGCCCTTGCCGGCCCTGACTTCGCGACGCCGTCTCAGTGAACATGAGTGCAGCCACGAGCCGTTGGCGCCCATGTCCCTGAACCACCTCAAAGCGAGCGAGATCATCCAGAGAGTGCGTCTGCCTACCTAATGCGATTGCCAAAATTCAATCTTCAGAATACGATTCTCAAAATCAGGTCGTCCTGTGCTGACAAAGCTTCTCTTGCCTCACACAGGTTCATGGCGATGCAAACAATCTGCTTCGCAATATCCAAAGCCTGCTTCGATACAGCCGAGTACCTGACAGTGCCACCACACATGATGGTGGCCGGCATGTGCCAAGCGTCCTGCTCGGCAATCCAAAGCTGCTACACGCCCAAAAGATCTCCCAGCACATTACCGGAGATATGGCGGAGCTGGTAGCCATCTCTCAGAAATCAAAGGAGGCGGCCCTGCGAGTGAGACGCCCCAACCATTTGCGCAAGATCCGTCGCAAGCAACACGGGGCGGCCGAGCATACCATGGACCATCAAACAAACGACGTAAGTTACCACTGATTTCAATTCATATTCTTCATTTCTCCGACAGATACCATCTTCCTTATTTTCACGATTCGTCTTACAGCCCCTGTCTACGATTAGGGGGGCTACACTGAACATTCACTCACACTGAAGAAATAGAGTATGTCAGATCCCTTCGTCTGCCACAACTGCCACACCACCTTTACACCGCAGTGGCGTAGCGGACCCGCGGGGCCGCACACCCTCTGCAATGTCTGCGGTCTGATTCATGCCATGAGGCAGCGGAAGCAGGGACTAAGGCACAGCAACCGAGTCTCGGCGTCTTCCTCACTGTCGTTTTCTTCTTGAGCCTGCGGGTAAATCATTTCATCATCTTCGTATTTTTTGCCACGATTATTGGGGATTTGGATCTTGTTTGCGATTATGATACCATATGTTCGATTCACAGGATTTGACGTTTATCGATGGAGTTATGGGACCAAAAAACTGGAAGTCTGGTCAATGGGGTGGCTGAAGGTCTGGGATGGTCTGCTCTGTTACTTTGCTACTTCCTGGAAGGCTGGGACAAAGCCTGGGTGCCGCTTCTGGGCGTCGGCGTCTGGTTGTTTGGTACTCTGCGTGCCACGAGTGCCTTTCCACGCCTTCCTACTTTTTAGTCACAAGATCTTGCTCCAACCGGGGTCCGTCGGCGCAGGGTACAATATTACGGAATTTACAGTTACTGTCACGGTGTTCCCAATCAGGCTATCTATGTGATGAGAGTTTTTGACGCTAGCACTGTTTTTACCCAGCATTTGTGAAGCACAAATCACACAACGTGATTCCGCCTCCCCTTACATGATTTGTTGTTCTTGTTATTGTCGTGGCTGTTGCTAATAATGTCAGCAGATTTCTGTATTTCCCCCACGAGGGGTAGTTTATCTGCGCCTCTGTGTCTCTATAGACACGGAGGATTCGCACAATTGCATATTAGGCAACCGTACTGTTGCAGCATCTACCAAACTGAATACTGTTCAACACTATCTCACGAGGCGTAGTCCGTTGAGGGTATGCTGGCTGAGGGCATTGGCCCCCGGTCCCGGTCGTTGGGGGTAAACTCTGTACGAACGGTCTACCAGTCTCCAGTTTACCTTCGTGGCTCTGTCTTGTGCACCGTTCACCGTGTAATGGGCTGTTCTCTTCCGCTCTGCCTTCCATTCACATCTGTCTCTGGGTCGTCGTACCTGTCAAGCAATACGAATGCCCATGCTGAGACTTGAGGGGATCTCATCAGCCATCCTCATTCAAACTCCACTTAAGAGAAAAGCCCAACCTACAGTCTACCAAATCCAACGTGCCACTGTTGCCTTGGATCTTCTGTTCAACGCTTGATCGACTGGTATTCCGTGAAATGCTGCCTTGACACCTGTCACTGAGGAGGCCAAGAGACCTTCTGTCGTGTCTCCCGAGCGACACTGAGGTGGTAAGTCGATGGCATCTCAGCGGTCACCTTGACCCTGTTCTCCTGAACACTGACCCAAAACTATACCCAGGAAGTACCACAGGGCATATCACTGTAGCTCTAAGCGTTCTGTCTACCGGCTGCCCATAGGAACAACTAGATACTCCGTACGATTCCAACATTTTAAGATAGCCAAAGGCTTTGTTCAGAGTGAGTGTATAGGTCCTGATTCACACGATGAAAACACGCAGTCGTTCGGATACGGACTTTGGACAGGTTCACTCTTTTACAATAACACTGCCAATCATTTGAGTGTTCTTGCCTGACGTACCAGGAGTAAACAAATTCAAGTAAAACTCGGAGCTTTGAAGCAGAGTACTTTACATGTCAGTACGATGTAATATGCTTTCGCAGGCTTAGCCTCACGTGCGAAGATATGTTCAAATCTACGGTGAAGCTGGCAAGCGTTGAAGGAGGCCCTGGGCGAGCGAGAGGGCTGGCAGTTCTGGCTACGAGGTCCATTGACGAAGATGGAGATCCTACTCATTGCTCCAACGTAGGTAAATTTGTCCCCCCTTTTGGTATGTCTGCAACCCACCTGACTGTATACTTGTACGGCACTGATTTATCTTCTCAGTGGTATGGACATGTTGTATGATGTGATCTGTAATACATCCGATGCTAAAGCTTCTTGGGGTTTGTGTGAGCATCACATCCTCAACATTATTTCCTTTCACGAGGAAGCATGGGTGGCATGGTTTCGTAGTGTAGGGTTCAGCCGGGGTCGCAGATAGTATCGCTCGAGTATCAGAGTAGTCCCTGAAGACGGAACAGGATATGTTGGTTGTCTCTGGAGAGCCCGAATGCCTATACTGGCCCATGTGCCCACTGGAGAACGCCTTTCTTTCCGTCGGACAATGGCCTGCCGCCTGAGGTTCTAGTTACTTCATCCCTAGAGCATAGTTATCCTTACCACAGCACCCAAAGAGGCACATGACTGCTAAATGAAAGTAGTAAACATCTTCCAACGGTCTTCTAATTGTCTGAGTACTTGGTGTCGTGGGACTTGGTTCGTGAAGTTCCGACAGATTCCGGCGTAGTCGTCGCGGTTGTAGGCACAGAGGAGTAGGCAGGCCCAAATAGGTGAGGCCAAACCCTTCCATTTGATTCTCTCGATGCGCCAATGCCGCCGTTACCGCCATTGATAGACCTGGTACTCCGAGTAGTGAATAGATAAGTGGTTGAGATGCTGTCTACGGTGACTAACATGAGACAATAGTGGTGGGAATGTTGCCCCTATTGTACTCGAGAGGGCCTTGACTCTTCGACCTTCTTGTGTCACCACAACATATCGACTTCTTCATACCATATGATCAAACATCGATGCCTCTATGGATTTTCCGATTTCAAGTCAAGTGGCAAATTTCGAAAGATCATGGGAAAGGATTGTGGGCATGGGAAAGTGGACAGAAGAGCAAAGCTTTCATCCGAGTCCCGTCCCTCCCCAGACCTCCACCCCCCATTCTTCCTCTGTGCTCACTGATCAGTGCTCACCATGTATCACCCACCAAATCCTCCAGAACGCGTACGACAGAATTCGACGACCACGACCATAGAAGAGTGCGCTAGTAAACAAACACACTGTTTTGCCACTTGCTTTGGCCCATTGTAACCAGGCACGAAGTGAGGAGCAACTTAGAGACTTTTTTTTTGGGGGGCCCGTAGTCCGTAAGACTAGGGGTCCGTTTCCGTTGATGGGCAAAAAAGGCCTAGACTTTTCAACGGAGCACAGAGGGTCCAACTCTGTTGTCACAAAATGATGGGGGAAATGGGCGGATAGGTGAGAGATTTGACCCTGAACTGAGGCGGAGAGATTTCCGCCAATCAGATACCAAAACATAGACGCGGAGAGACTTCCTATTGGCCGTGAAACGGAAGCAGAGATAGAAAGAAGGAAGCCAGTCCCTTGCAACGCCGCCCAACTGCAGCGATAACAGTGGCACAACCTACTGTGTACTTGACAAGTTATGGATGCACGTTGGATTCCTTCCCCAGCACCCAAAGCTGCCAGTGATCAAACAGTGACCAAAGGGGGCCGAAGTTCCAGTGGCAGAAACTACGAGGTATCCGTCATATAGCGTAGGTTCGCTCGCTGTTGTTGGCCGTCTCGAGTCGCCCCTCCAAAAGGACGGGCCTTTGGGCGCATCGAATTTGATAAAATCGCAGTGCCTCAGCACATCCGATCCCTCACCTAAATCCCCGATCCTGTCACTCTTTTCCATGCCAACTTTTGCATCGCACCGTCGATCAGGTTTCCGTTCAATTTGCCATCCAGACCGTATGCTATTCAGCTGAATTACCGATCGATTTCTTGTGATCGAAAATTTGGGATCGCGATCCCAAAAGCTCAATTTCCGATCCATCGACAACCCGGATTTCCATCAATTTTCATCGATATGCTCCCATGGTTTCTGTCAAAGCTGATGCCCAGCTGATCCACAAACGGTCCAAGCTCGGGTTACAGACGCCGGAGGGTGCGAACGCATTTGTGGTTGCTGATGTTGATGCTGCTGCTGATGCACCGCATACAACCGATGCCTACGCGCCACCTTCCATGTCCTTTGATCAAATCAAGGCGGCTGAGATGATACAGAGGGTGAGTTTGATTCAGTAACGATGTTGGTCTCATCCCTTGATGGTATCGATCGGGTCGTACGGGCGTGAAGCGCTAACACTCAGGAAATAGATTCACAATGATGCGAGACAACTGCTGCAAAATATCCAGGGCCTCGTCGATGGCTCCTGTTCGAAGACCGGCTGCGAATGCGGCAGCGACCTTCCCGAGGAGATGACAAGCAGCTCCAGGATACTTGCTGCGCAGAGTCTATCGGAAGTCATCGCCGGCAACCTGGATGAACTGGCGCTCTTGTCCTACCGAAGCGCCACGGATGCAGAGCGAGAACCAAATCTGCGCGTGAGCCCAAAAACGACGAGGAAAAGGCGCTATTCCAACGTGGCGGCGTTTGATCGCACTTCAAAAGTCGTGAGTTGTTCTTTCTCTCTTGTCTTTTTCTAAAGGAAGGCATCAACTAAAGCGGTTTCGATGACAGAAGCGCGTGGTCAACGAGGATCCCAGCTGCCACATGTGCCAGGTTACGAGCACGCCGCAATGGAGGGACGGACCCGACGGCCGATGGACGCTCTGTAACGTTTGTGGACTGTTATATGCGCATCGGCTGCGCAAAGCCAGCCCGAGTAAACCAGGCATGATGTCTCCTAGGTCCCCAAAAGCATGCGAAGCGGCTGAGTAAATGGCGGTGAAAGGATTCATCGCGGAGGCAAAAGTCATTGCGGCGAAAAGACCAACCGTATTCTGCATTTCAGTGAGGCGTTCTTGGAGTACACGCAGGGCGCCAGCGATGGGTGAATCTTTCAGCAGTCTTTTCTTCCTACCTTAACTATACGATGCCTGATGGAGCTGCAATAATTCAACGATAACCATGGTGCGAATGATCTGGTGTATTCATAATCCACCGTATTATCTGGACGGGAACCCACCTACCTGTGTGCCTATGCCGCCTTACCATTGCCATTCCGAAATTCCTCCATATTAAACGGCACTTCGACGAAACCAGACACAGTTTCTCCTATCCTCAGAATACGGATATTATGTAATTCAAAATGAAACGGGCATCTCGGGGTCCAAGAACCAGAAACTTGAGCAAGTGACGTCAGAAGCCGCCAATCATCCGGTCACACTGAACGGACTGCGGGCAGTCGCGAATAACAACGGGGGGGGGGGGGGGGAGGGGAAGACGGCACGGCGGGAACTTGGAAGGCGCAAGATGCAGGGCGCAAAAAAGAAATAAAAATAAAATAAGATTGTCAACCTACGTACACTTCTTGAAATGGAAATAGCCACTTGCGGGCGGCGAACTTGCTTTCGATTCGACTCTATTCAACTTCGATGAACATGCTGCAGGCGAATCTTTGTTCATCGGCTTCAACGTGTGTTTAGATCCGCCACTCTGCTACTACTGTTGTCAGCCTTCAATCCTCACGAAAAACGCTCTGAAGGACGCCAAGCACATCAGCTTCCAACGGACCAGCACCGCATGACTCGACATATTCCCGTGGGCAGAAAGAGACAAGATTTCGCCACGGTCTTTTTGGGAACCGTTCGCTGATTTCAAATTTCAAGTGATTACCTTCACGAAGCATCTACATCATCAGCCAGTGTGTACATGTACTATTAGGTATCATGAGCCTGGCCAGACCGATGCAAGCCCAAGTACACCAACATACTACGCGCCGGCAGTCTCCGCGCAAACTTCGCCTTTGCTCTCTGTCACCGGCATCCAGACTGAGCATCTACACGGCTGTCTATCAAGATCACATGCGGCAGATAAGCTAGAGAACCGACTTATTCAAGTCATCCGGGCCGGCTATGGCCCAGCCTGTACGCGCAAACGAAGACGATGTCCAACTATCCCGAAATATCGAGACTACCGCCGAACCCCCCGCGTCGAATACCATCCAAGGCTTTGGTTTCCTGATAGGATTTATCGAGGACGATGTAAATCGTCTTGTGGTCAGTTGCGCAAGCGACAACTCGGTCCTGTTTACGGGTCACTCCCCGGCTGAGCTGTTTGATTTGGGAGACTTGGAGAGCATCTTTGGACCAGACGATATCGATACCCTGATGACCCGGCTAGGTTTTCTCAAGGAGGAGAGAGCTGATGGGATCACCACTGGGCGTGCTGTGTTCAGCCTTTCGGTTCTTACGAAGGAAGGCGAAACCGCACAATTTTGGTGCTTCATGCACCTGGACGGGAACTCTCCAGCACCCGGTATGGTTGTTTGCGAGTTTGAGCCCCCGGACGACGCTTCTACCTCGACAACGGAACATGGAAGTCACACAAGCGACGTTACGACAAAGACCTCCCGGATGGCCCGAAGGATTGGAAGCGAAGGCGGGGAGTTCAACACCATGCAGGCAATTGGAATAATGTCAAGGATACAAACGTCCTTCGCCGCCATGGCGAATTTGACGGCCGTCCCCGCCACCATTGTGGCCACGGTGAAAGAAGTTACTGAGTTCGACAGAGTTGTGTTGTACCGGGTTGACGATCTCCTGGCCGTAACAATACTTGACTCTTCTGACAGAGAATCAGACAGATCTCATCGATGCATACACCTCACTAGATCCCGTCGCACCGGTGACGACTCACACTCACAACCTTTTCCGAGCCAGCTCAGGCTTCTATACGATCGCACAGCGCAACCCTCGAGACTTGTGCACAAGACCGAAACTTCTCAAAAGCCTCACCTCGTCGACCTTGACCAATCATATCTTAATACGGCTTCCCCAACCTTCTTCGAGGAACTTAAAGCAGAGGACAAAAGTGCTCGCTCGTCCATGGCCATACCAATCAATGCGTGTGGGAAGCGATGGGGTCTAGTTGTCTGTTACGCCTACCGACCTGAGGGAACGCGGATTTCCATCCCGAAGCGCCAGATTTGCGAATTCATCGGCAGCACATCCGGCTGCGCTATCGAGAGGCTGTCATACGCCTCAATGCTGGCCGGCGCTGAACTACCACGAACAAGGCGCGAACCAATTCAATTGCCTGGCGAGAGCGATGCCGCATCACGAGATCTACTGCGTCTCTTCGCCGCAGACTTTGCCTTAACGTCCGCCACCGGAGAGATTGGTAGACTCGGTGAGCCGAGCGAGGAGTCTTACAGGGAGGCGTTGGCCATTGTGCGGTCTATTCAACCACATAAAAGCCAATCTGTCATCGTTTCATCCGACGTGACGGCCGAGCTGCCTGATGTAGGGATCCCCGGTGTGCGCACCATATCTGGGCTACTGTGGGCGCCGCTGCAGATGTATGGCGGTGACTTCGTTGTTCTCTTCCGACACAAGCAGACTTCATCGCTCGCATCAGGCGAGGGCGCACCTTCGACATCGTCCACCGAGCCTCAAGCTGTCTCCGCATCAGTCTCTGCCTGCGAGTGGTCTGACAAGCATGTTCGAATGGCTACAGCCCTCGGCTCGCTCGGTCGCCAATTGCCGCGGTCGCCACAGCTCAAGGACGGGGTCTCCATGGCCCTTCAGTCCGCGCTTGCGGTAGCTAAGCTGGAGCCTTATGTGTACCGCGCTGTGGGCTCCATAGTCGAGAGCCTCGATAACACATTAGGAAATCTTGGGGAGCAACATGTTGCATATGACGACGTTGATCAAGCCTACTTTTCATCTAGAGCACTTGCATACTTGCTCAACGACATTCGTAGCTAGCAACTTGACATGTTCCACGACTTGAAACCGTAGTATATTGGATGCACTAGAAAGTCAACTCGTCGTGTTAAGGAGTCTAAGTCGGTCTGTCTTCGTGACGGAACAGCGGACTTCGTTATCCCTAACGGAAGTCGAGATGTGAGCGGAGATTCGAGATGCTTTTTACTTCGCAAACCAGAGCGGCCTTCAATCCAGCAAAGTAATCGCATCACAATGGGCGCTGACATCCTTATCCATGCCATCAGATAAGGGATAATAATGCTACCGGACTCTACTCCGACGGCCTATACACCGGCGGATTCTACTCCGGATTTGCCACATTCCACGGCCAGAACCTCTTGGTGCGGAGACGCGGCCTTCGGTACGTATCTGCAATCGATACCATGTCCCTTAGTGGATCATCCCGACTGAGAAAAGAGAACCGCCGGGTCAAAGATAAAAGCGGACCCGGGTTTCTGAACGGCGCTTGGACCACTACTGTTCAAGATACGTACCGCCCAAGGATGAGCTGAGGCACGAACGGCGCTACCCCTGTTTCGTCCAGTGACTCCAAGTTCCAAGCTCCAAGCTCCCGAGCTCCCTGTCCCTCCCTCTCTCGACATCTATCCGGACCTCCCCATCCAATTGGCAACGGTCCTCCACTGGCAACCATACGAAAACGGGAAGATGCCATCCAACTCTCAATCCGAAGACGCCGCGGAACGGCCCCTCTTGGCAGACCCTCATCATGAGTACGGCGGCACTGACGGGCCCGACCCTCCGGTGCTCATCGCCGAGGAGCGCGGGGCTGGTACCTTTTCGAAGAACCTTGGCGCTGTCGAGGCATTTGCCATTGTCATCAGCATCGTCATCGGCAGCGGCGTCTTCACCTCTCCGGGTTCCATCGACACCAATGTTCCGTCGCCCGGTGCCGCGTTGGTAGTATGGCTCATTGGTGGTGTTCTGGCGTGGACTGGTGCCAGTACCATGGCCGAGCTGGGGACCGCGATCCCAGGTGAAGGTAAGTTGACTTCCTATTGAGCCCCTGCATGGTGCCACAGTGCTGACGATGCAGATAGGCGGCGTCCAGCCCTTCCTGCAACACATCTACGGCGACATCTTTGGCTTCCTCGCCGCCTGGACCTGGATCGTGGCCGTCATGCCAGCCACTCTCGCCATCCTCAGCATAGTATTCGTCGAGAGCATCTACTCCGCCGGCGGGGTGACTGACCAGGCCGGAGCCCTCTCGCACAAGCTCTTCTCGATCCTGATCCTCGTCGTCATGAACGGCGCCAACTCCATCAGCACCAAGGCCAGCACGCGTCTGAACAACTTGTTCGTAGTGACCAAGTTTACCAGTATCTTTGCCGTTGTACTTGCCGGCATCGTCGTCGTCATCCTTCAAGTCTCAGACCACGACCGTGATGTCGGTGGGCGGGACTGGTTTAAAAAGCCCTGGTTCGGGAACCGCAAGACGTCTCTGCCGGGTGGCGGCGAGCTTGACTGGGACAAGGTCGGTACGTGGGATATGCTTGGGTACTACTCGGCTGCGCTTTACGGTGCTCTGTGGGCGTACTCTGGCTGGGATAAGGTGAGTCACGCCCCATTGGCATCTAAGCAGACACCGTCTCACACTTTCAAGGCCGTCTACGTCTCTGCTGAGCTTCAGCAGCCGGCACGCCAGCTCCCTCTTGCTATCAACACCGCCGTGCCGACCATCATTCTGTGCTTCATCGCAGCCAATGCAGCGTACTATATTCTCCTCCCTTGGGATGTCGTGGCTGCGACCGACAGCGTGGCAGTTGTAAGTCTTACCTGAATTTATCTCCACGACGAAGACCCCGTACTGACAGCAGCCAGACTGCCATTAACCGTCTCCTCGGCCCGATCTTCGGCATTATCGCAGCCGTCCTCATCTGCCTCGTCGTCGCGGGCTCCCTTCTCGGCAACTCCTTCGTCGCAGGCCGCATGACCGTTGCTGCGTCAAACTTCAACTGGCTCCCCAAGTTCCTCGGTTTCGTAGGCCGCGTGGGGTTCAAGTCGGAGGAGAACTCGCCAGCCGACTCAACGGACGAATCCTCCGGACCCGCGCACACAAGGTCCGACGCGCCGCTCAACGCGCTCTTGCTCTCGACAATCCTCTCGGCGCTGTATATTCTGTTTGGTAACTTCCGCGCTCTGTTGACGTTCAACGGTCTGGGCGAGTACACATTCTTCTTTTTGACGGTCCTGGGTGCGGTCATCCTGCGCGTTCGAGAGCCGAAGCTGCGGAGACCGTATAAGCCATTTGTGCTGATCCCGATTGTGTTTGCGCTGGTCAGTGGATTTGTGGTTGTGAGGGGGGCCATTTTTGCCCCTGTGCAAGCACTCATCTTGATCGTTTTGTGGATTGTTGGGCTTGGGTTTTACTGGGCCAGGAGGAAGTACTATGCGCATTGCAACAGGGCCGACCATTGACCAAACGGCTAGGACGATGTGCCTCATTTACTGAAGCGGTTATCGACGGCCAGCAATTTGGATTTATCTAGGTAGAGTGTTTGCGAGAGATACAAGACAGATTTGCGATGAATAAATTTCGGGGACCAGACTAGATAACACTAGATAGCTCTCAACAATTTCAATATTCCAAGTTTCACAAGTTGCTTAGAGCTCCTCGCTCGTGGGCTCATTCCTGCCAGGATCATCCAAATCAGCAAATAGCTTCACACCCCACTTGGCACCCGGGTTGCTCAAGCGGTGCTTCTTATCCTGCTTGCCGATCTCCTTGAGCTCCTCCTCGCTGAACTTGACCTCAAGCGCCTTGCGATTCGAGATGATGTGCGAGTCCTTTGTGCTCTTGGGAATCACGCTCGTACCCCGCTGGACACCCCACGCCAGCACGGCCTGGAAGACGGAAACGCCCTTCTTGGCCGCGACATCGACCCAGAACTTGTCCTGGTAAATGGCGGGCAGGTCGTCGCCGTAGGTGGGGTTCGTGTTGGCGAGCGGGGAGTAGGCGATGACCTCGATGTCCTTCTCCTTATGCCAGTCGACGAACTCTTGTTGTTGGAGGTACGGGTGTGTCTCGAACTCGTGAGCGTAGGGCTTGATTTCCGCCGCCTTCAAGATCGTTTCGACATCGGCTTTGGCGAAGTTGGAGAGGCCGATGTGACGGGTTAGGTTGGCCTTGACGAAGCTTTCGAGGGTCTTCCAGGTGTCGACGAGGGTGGTCTCGCGGTCGAGGGCGTTATTGGGATCGTCGGGGATGAAGGCGACGGGCCAGTGGATTAGGTAGAGGTCGAGGTAGTCTACGCCCAGGTCCGAGATGGACTTTTTAATGGCGGAGGCGGCGCGGTCGGCGCGGTGGTCTGTGTTCCAGAGCTTGGAGGTGATCCAGATGTCTTTGCGGGCGACGCCAGAGGAGGCGAGCCCTTTGCCGGTTTGGTCTTCGTTTCCTGGGGCGGTGGTTAGTTGTGGGATCTCGATCTTGAGCTTTGAGGTGAGAGGGTGGATGACTCGTGTGAGTTGTTTGACTCGCGTGAGCATGCTTGGGAGCATGTGAATATGAGATGGAACTTACTGTAGATGAGAGCGGCGTCAATGTGGTTGTAGCCCACCTCGCCAACGGCGAAGGCAACGGCGTCGGCGACTTTGCTCTTGTCGGACAGCCATGTTCCCAGGCCCAGAGGCGGGATCTTGTCGAGGCCGGAGAGCGAAGCTTGGGCTAAGCCTGCGCCGGCGGCAGCGGCGACTAGCGTCCTGAGGTACACCATGATGAAGCTATTCAAGAAACCAGTTCTCCCTATTTGAATTACTCCCGGGTCGTGGTGCTATTCACAGCTCAATCGGATTATGTCTGCAACAGTTCAATTGATGGGAGCCGCAAGTCTTTTGGCAGAATTTCTCTTTCCCCTCTTCGCTTTGAAATCGCATCATCCCGATACCTAATCGTTCAACCAGCCCCCCCGGTCTCTTTTTATCAGTGTAGGTTGCCGGCAGGGAGCATGACATCATACATCTCCTCACTTACACCACCCGCGGACCGGGCTCCCATTGACACACGCAACGTCGCAGCCGAAGCACGCCAATCCTCAATGATTTGCTCTCAACAACATCAAAGTTCTGGGACGAGGAAGATCCGGGAGATATATCGATTGGTATCAAGATCGTGCCATCAGGAACAGCTAAGTAACAAGAAAGGTGTCTAGAGATCATATCACCAACCAGAAAAGCCAGCCGATACCGGTGGCTATCAGCGGCGAAATCAGCAGCACGGCTTCAAAGCGACCTGTTCCCGAAGAGGAAGGTGACTTGGTCGCTGCCTCCACATTGCTCTTTGCCTGTGATTCCCCCGCTCCGCTGTCGGCATCGGCCTCGGTATCGGTCCCGGCATCGGCATCCGTGGCCTCAACCCCGGCCCCGGTACCAGATGCACTGCTTCCCGACGACAGCACGCCCTGGGCTCCAGCCGCCGGCGCCGGTGCTGCTACCGGTGCAGCTGCTCCTGCTCCTCTCAACGCCGCCGCGACGGCTGCATACGCCGGCTTGGGCTTCATATCCTTATCGAACAAGCACGCGTCCCCGGCCCCCGAAAATGTGGACGGGATCCAGCTGTACTTATCCGTGAACTCCCACACCACGACGCCGACGCACTTGGCGTTCTCCACGCACGTCTTGACGACGGTGCCGTAGTCCTTAGCCTGCTGTTGCACCGCCGCATCATCGGCAGGCAGTTTATCGTGCCGTACATCCAACTCCGTAAGCGCGACTTCCAGCCCCAGATCCGTGAAGCGCGTCATCACTTTGTTCAGCGTATCCTGCGACGGCGTCTTGCCGACCTGGAAATGCGCCTGGAACCCGATGCCATCGATTTTCACGTTTGCGGCTTTGAGATCTTGCACGATCTTGACGGCGCCGTCCGTCTTGTTGGAGTTGAACTCGAGGCTGAAGTCGTTGTAGTACAGCTTCGCGGCCGGGTCGGCTGCCGCGGCGGCCTTGAAGGAGATGGAGATGAAGTCTGTGCCGAGGGTGCGGGAGAAGACGCTGTCGCGGAGGGTGCCGTTGTCGGCGAGGGCTTCGTTGACGACGTCCCACGAGTAGCAGGCGCCTTTGTAGTGCGTTACCACGTTTGAGATGTGTGCTTGGATTACGGGGGTGAGGGTTTCTGGGGTCCAGGTTCCCGTTGAGACTGATCTTGGTCAATATTGGCCGCAAGATTTGAGTTAGTACGACGAGGAACGCACCAAATTGTGGGAGTTGAGAGTGCCATGTCAACGCATGACACCTCATCATCTGCTTATTTGCCTGTGCGACCCCTCGTACAGCATCTGGGTTCTTGAATTGGAAGTCATTCTGCGTCTTCTCCGTCGCGTCCCACTTCTGGCTGTTCTCCGGCACCACGAGGCCGAACTCGCCCGTTCTGTTTAGGACCGCCATGTATGCCGCATCATTGAAGAGGTTCGTGTCCGTCGCCGTGCCGAAGAAGAGTTTCCCGGACTTTACGGCCAGCTCGTGGAGGCCTTGCCCAGATGCGGAGGCGGCTCCCCATGCTGAGAGGAGAAGCCAGCTTGTGAGTCTCGCCATTTTTTTCTTTTTCGCCGGCCTGATGATGGAAGCTCGTGAGGAAAATGCGTTATGCGCGTAAAAGCGCCAAGACTACGATGAGCAAAAGATGGGATGGAAGGAATGAGAGCGCAGAAGCAGAAGTCCGGGGGGGGGAGAGAAGGGAAAGATGTCATTCGATGTAACGTCTTTCATGCGGGCACAGACTGGCCCATATATCAGTGGGCAAAGAGAGAATATACTATACCCTAACTATCTTTCACAACGTCCAATAGCCCAACTCGCATTACACTTCCAGGAGCTTCCCGCATGATCATGTGGGAAGCGGCGGAGGACCTCTGGATCGGATGTTTGGGTGCCGTACCGGGATGAGGCCGATGAGATTTCCGCAGAAGAGGGGTTAGCAACTTGGTGTTGGCTCCGGTTGGAGGGGCCGTATGGCGGCCCTTGAGATGCTTCAGTTGGGGTTTCAGAGTCGTCCGAACCGTACTTTCATCATCGGCGGCGGGGGGCACTTTTCCAAAGACCATTCATCCTAGGTTGATGTGAGTCAGGGATGATCTTGCATAAAGGCACAGCCTAAAGTCAATTAACCCACCTGTTCAACTGGCAACACCCCTAAAGTGAGGCTCCGAGACGAGGCTTAGTGGCGGGGCAAGAAGAGAGAAATGGTTGTTGGCAAGTTGATGTGTTGTACAAAGAGGGGCAAACGCACACACGCACACGGAGAACTCCAGTCCAACGTCATTTGTTGTCAGCCTTGACAGGGCTGTTGCATCTTATTTATTCTTGAAGCTGGGCTTGAGGAAGGACTACAACATGGCTCGTACGCCACGCTTGGAGAATTGAAAGTCAAGCAGGTAGCTTTCAGATGATTGACTCGGTCGGACTACCCGAAGCAAAGGTCCGATGCTCAATTGTCGGACTCAATGCCCAGAGCTAGTGCCCGGTCCCTTTCAAAGGTCTTCTCAATTCTTTCTAGAGGTCTGACTACAGAGCGTGCCGGGCCAAGGGGCCAAGGGACCAAGGGATTGAGTTTCGACGCGTCTCTTGACGAAAGTAGAGAACATCCTCTTGGGCTTCATCACTAATTTACTCTAGCACAACGGTGTGATCACACCCTAACATTGGTTCTCACCTTCACGGTCTTGAAAACTCGATGGAGTACGTCGTGGACTCCGACACCGTGGACATAATCTCTTACACAATCTCAAAGTACTCTAGCTCATCCTCATCAGCTGGCCACATCTCACCACCCATCGCGCCAGCAAACACCGTTGGTCCCACTATCTCATATCTCCCAGCTTCACCTTTACAAGGCCTCAAGATGAAGGGATGATCCATTCCAGCAAGAAGACAAACTGCATCACCTTCCCGAACACCAACGACTCCAAATCCGGCCTTTCGATCGATAGTGTAGAATAATCGTCCCAATCGTAGTTCCACTCTGCACTGACACCCGCAGTGCAGCGAATCCCACTTGACGAGCGAGGAGACGACTGACATACCTCGAACCGCCTTGTTTGAAGAAGATGAGCAAGATGTTGACGTTGATGACATGGACGCCGACCATTCGTACTTCTTTGGCCTTTGAATAATCCACCATAGCAGCTCGTAGAGACTGCGGCCCATGGCATCCAGCTTTGGCCCGGCCCATACTGTGCTCGTCACGCTCGTCATGAAGCAGCCGAGTACATCCATGTACGGACTTTCGCAATCGTGAGAGAAGGGATGCTTGACCTCGCTCTCGTCGTCTTTATCCGTCATGTCCTTGTGATCGGCAACACATCTTCCTTCAACACATTGGCTCTTGGTGGGGAATATATCGCTCACAAAACTGCCTACTCTCCCTACACACACTCCTCGAAGTGTAAGCCTCTTTCCGTCGCCGGAGAACGAAAAATGCGACTTGGCACCACCAGAAGCCGCGCAGAGACTGGTGTAGTAGTATTTATACGACCCCCTTACCTCAGAGTCCGTAGTCGCAAAGTCGACAGTCCACGAGGGCATACTCTCCCACGCAACACCAGCAGTCGTCTTCTTCCGGTTCGAAAAGTACAGCACCCGCAAGCTATGCTCTTCCTCAACCATGAGTCTCGTGGCGTCCAGAAAAACCTCTCCCACGGGTTTACGGTAATCGACCGTCATCTTCCCGAGCACTCCCGGAGACAGCGCCCGCAGCGCAAAGATTTTGTCTCGCGGCTCCGAAGCCTGCATTGTGAGGACGCGGCGTAGTTGGTTCGTTGCCGCGCGGAACGGGCGTGTTGTTGCCATTGCTTGCCATTCGTAGAGGTCTACATGTAGGTCCATTCCCTGCTGGCTCGGCACGCTCTCATCTTTGGGTGCTACGGCTAGGAGACGCGCAAGGCTCGAGAAGACGAAGAGTCGGGAGTCGCGGCATAAGACGGCGGAGTTCTTGTGCGCAAATTCCTGGAGTGTCCATACACGGGTCCAGTAGGGTGACAGTCTCAAGCGGTGCAGCGTGTCGTTGTTGCAGACTGTGTCTCGGTTAGAGGGCTTCTAGATAGGTTATCTCACGATGAGGATCTGCGTGACATCATACCTTTGAGAGCGATTCTGGCCGCAAAGCTCTTGACTCCATCGTTACGGCCGCGATCGTAACTGAGGCGTGGGAACAATGCCAGAGGCTTTGAGCATGCCAAGCTGCCCCAAGTCGTCGGTGCGTGGTCCTGCCCAAGCCAGACAACTACAGTCTTGGAGCGCTGATAGATCTCGGCCATCATGGCGACTTGAGCATTGCGTTCATCATCGGACGCTTGGTCGATGCAGATGGCGTCTATCCAGACACTCAAGCTTCGACGTTTTTTTGTTTTGCGGCGAAGGGACCGGCGTAGCAATCTCAACGCTGCCGCGCAATTGGGAGTTATCAATAGCTGCTGCTTAGCACGTCCGGAATTATGAATTACGAGGGGTTCGCAAGGTTCCTCTCCTCCCCAGGTGTAAGAAAGTGCAACGTATGAGGGCGGACAATCTACGTCTACTTCAACGAGATGACCGCCGAGAGGGTTTTCAATGGAGTCATTTTCGGCGCTCCTGCGCAGCACGACTAGTCGAATGGATCGTGGGGTAGATAGTGGTCTGAGTTTGAACTGATCGTGGTCCTTCATACTGAGTGGATGGATGACGAGAAGATTATTGAAAAGTATGAACCCCGACCAGCGAAGAGTGTGCGTTTTTCAGCTTCAACGACCTCTTGATCACGACTGGAAGTCATCATTGAACGATAAAATGCCCCTATTATACCAGATAAGCACTAGTAGGGATAGAGAAGTGAACAGCGTATGAACGTCAGCAAAACGTGTACGAAAGAGGAAGGCAACCAGGGATGTGATTAGGGCTGAGAAAAGAACGCTTGCAGCATTATATTTTAAGATAGCCAAGACTGTGATGTTTTCTCTTCAGTCGGGGATTCCGTTAGCTGTCGATCCCCAACATGCAGCGCTACTACAAATACCATGTGGCGGTTTCTATGTACAGCAGGATCTTCCAACACTGTCTTACAGTCTCTTGTCTTACTTGCGACATCCTGTGAAGGCGCTGATGATAGCCCCCGCACGAGAGCTGGTAGTATGAAGCGCACACGTTCAGAGACTGCGAATCAAGTACTGGCTGGATCATGGCTTGAAACGGTGAGATATTAATTAATCAATGATCATCACAACCTCACAAGCGATGGCCCTCAGCTGCCATTAGAAGGGAGACTTCTTGGCAGAAAGGTTAGAATTCAAGCCTGTTGAAGTATCGAGGGCCCGACGTCGAGCCGTCATTGGTAGGGTGGTACGAAGGCTGATGTCGCACTACATAAGGGATACCTGATGACGTTTTGAGGGTCGATCTTTTCGGTCTAGAACCGCCAATTGCTACTCTTTCTTTTCAAACATTTCAAAGACTCGGTTGCTTAGGTGGTACCGAGCCATCTCAAGGAATGTTTTTTTTTGGTGAAGGTCTTGCATATATGCGTCCTTGCTTCTATTTAGCTCTCCGGGTTGAAGTTGTGGTCGTTCGTTGCCTGCTCGCGCAGCTTGGCGGGCATCTTAAGACATGATGAAATCACGAGAAGTGTGCGGCAAGGCTGGCGACTTTATGAAAATTCGACAAGTCTGATTTGGGTGCCAACATCGCATTATGGGATGTGAGGAGGTAAAGCCCACCGAAAACCCTGGGTCCTAGTAGTCGTAAATACCTTACTGTGGAAAGGTAGATAACATAGTTTACTGGCTAAGGAAGGTATTTTCTAAGGCCGAAATATCGCAATTGCTACTAATAAGCGTCTTCGAAAGTCAACCTCGCGCATAAAGAATACGCCGTAGCTTTTGATTGTTGCAGCAACTATCAGTAAACTGTAGCTCGCGTCGCTCGCGGCCATTGCACACGCCGAATGCCGTTTTGAAGACGAATGTCGGAGCTAGCGAAAATCTAACACCGACCACTTAAGAGCAACCAATGACGATCAAAGATGTTGAGTTTGGCAGCTCGGCCTCGAAAGGGGTCGGTCATCGGCACCTTGCTTCCGTGTTGACCGGGGACTTAGGACTGCCGTACACACTCCATGAGATCTATTTAACAATATGAGTATAGCAACTCGACGTTGACAAGTCACTCCATGATATCCTAATTTGAGTTAAACCCATTTCAAGATGTCAGGACTTATCGACACTCACATTCACGCACTTCCTCCGGCTTACACTGCAGCTGTGCAGGCTGCAGGAGGAGACCCTTCCGGGTTTCCATCCCCTGAGTGGTCTCTAGATGCGACTGTTAAGCTAATGGATAGTGTCAGCACGGCGATAGGTGAGATTCTCAGCTCTAAAAGAAAACATGGTGCATCCTTCTTTGAGTCAACTAACGCTATGATTAGGGATACTGTCAGTCTCGGCTCCAGGTGCATCGATCGCAGGACCCAACGAAGACGGACGAAAGCTCTCACGCACCTTGAACAAAGATCTCGCGCACCAGATAGCCAATTCACTAGCAGGGAAACGCCTTGGATTCTTCGGAGTCCTGCCTGACTGGGAAGACGTCGACGGCACAGTCTCAGAGATCGAGTTCCTATACCAGCAGCAGAGACTCTGTCACGGTGTAACCGTCTTTACCTCCTACGGAGGCAAGCTTCTCGGTGACCCGACGTTCAAGCCAATCTGGGAGAAGCTACAAGCTCACAAAACTCTTGTCTTCCTACACCCGACAGGACTCGACGTTACCCCCAAGCTCATAGCCTCGGCACTTCCGCAGCCGATCGTTGACTACCCTCTCGCGACTACCCGCGCCGCGGTGGATCTCGTTCTGAGCGGGACTCTCCACGCTTGTCCCGACGTCGACGTGATCCTCTCGCACGCCGGAGGAACTCTCCCATTCTTAGCTACCCGTGTGCTGGGGACCCTCAACATCCCGGCTCTTGCAAATGTCGTTGCTGTGGATTACGAGACTGCCCAGGCTGACTTTGCTCGCTTCTACTACGACACGGCGTTGAGTTCTAGCCCGACCCAGCTTGGTGGACTGCTCGACTTTGCGGATCCGTCGCACATTCTCTTTGGATCCGACTTTCCATACTGCCCTGACCCACTGATAGAGCTTCAGGTTCTTTCCTACGAGGGATTTGTTGCTTCTCATCCGCGAGGATCGATGCTTGCGCCGGAGATTCTACGAGGCAACTCAATGACCTTGTTGAAGAAGCACAGTCAGGGGAATAGCCCTGAATGGGAGTTTGAAGTGAAGACAGCGCGTAATTCGAAGATGTGATAGAGATTCGGGTCACAAAACCTTGGTCATGGAATAGGCGTGATCAATGTCTTGTGGTACAGTTCTATATCTCATCTACTAGTTGCAAATTAAAGCAGAAACTTTGGTTTCGTAAGGCATACTGCATTTCAATCATTCCTCATCAACCCACTCAAAGTACGACTGCATCTCTCTGCGATCAAACTTTGCACGTTCCTCTGGGCTCATGTCAGCTCTCAGAGCAGCAGCCTCGGCACTCAAATCGTCCATCTCCATATCCGCCACGGCATCAGCGAGGCCATCACCCGCCTCTCCCTCATGCGCAGCATCCTCGTCGTCGTCACTGTCGTCCATCTCAAAGTCCTCATCATCGGCGTCGTCCACATCCTGAGCGATCTTTCTCTGCACTTCCTCATGCACCCGGCGTCGCCAACCTTGGAGCGCGACGATGCACTCGTCGTGTCTGAAGTCTCCGAGATCACCGGTGCCCCAGCCGTGGGCGCGGTAGATATCCACCGGCTCCGATGACTTCGCGAGGGCGCTCGGGTCAAGGATCTCGGCGTCGACATCCTCGGTCGGCGGTACGGGGAACAGCTGGACGCCCAGACTCGACACGAGCTGCGAGAAGTAATCCGTAACAGAGTACGACCGTACACATCGCCACGGCTTGTTGCGTGGGACCTTTCCGACGCTGTAGACTCGCTCTTGATAAGGCGTGATAACACCTCGGCTGCAGTCTACAATCCACCAATAGGGCTTCGTGCGCGAGCTTGAAGAATGGTACTCTCCAAACGTGAGACAAATCACATCCGGCGGCAAATCCATCGGTGCGGCTCCCGTGTCGTGAGAGGGAAGGGCAGCAAGCTCAAGCAGCCCCGCGTCGCCGCGATCGGACCACTGACTGAAGTGTCCCATGTGACGGAGGTAGCGCACAGCCTTGGTTTGTGGTGCGACGTTCCAAGGGCCCGGACGAGGTCCGTCGTGCATTGGTCTGGCATAGGGGATATGGCGCAGCAGGTCAATGACGGTTTCGGAGCGTCGTAGAGCGCGCAGGGCGCCTATCTCAAGGTCGGCGTCTGTCCAGCCCCCTGGCGGTGGGAAATCAACGTATGATGATGGGATGTAGGCCATGCGCGTGAGCGCTGAGTAGTATTCGGTGAGGCCAGCGACGACATCGTCGCGCTTGTAGGCGCAGTTGAGGGGGGGTTGATCTGGAAGCATCTCGTCGACGGTGGTGGCCACGCCTGAATGTGAGGAGTGAGTGAGCAAAGCGATTCTGAGAGGTTGGTGGTTTAGTGATCAAGACTCACACCGATCTCACAATCTGAGAGAAAATGAGAGAATAATAAATATCCCGCAGCAGACGTGTTATCGTGAAGAGGCTCGATGAGATGCTTTGCTGTCTGTTGCCTGGAGTTTGTGGACGCGACGCGTCTGTTTCTTTCCACCCCGCTCTCGAAGCGGCCAAAATAGGCCTCGCTTGGCGAGACCGTTGGCGACTGGTGGTCTTCTTCAAGTAGGTGGTGCGGACAGTTGCTGAAGTTGTCTTTTCTGATTTGACCAGACCGCTCATTCTGACTGGGATGACGACCAGGGTCCAAGGCACTAATTGAGCCGGGGATTAGATATGATGACTCAGGAGCACATGTTGCCTTATTCCACTGCGGTAAGCACTCAAAGTTCACGTTGTTCCACATTGGAAGCACGATAGCGAGTGAAAAGGACCCCTCACCACTTTCACTTTCATTGGGGATATGGCGTTCACTCACTCCAGTCTGGCTCTCACCCTGCACTGCTCACAACAAGATGTACACTACAACAATCACATATGTGCTGGCCCATGGTCATCCCCAAGTGTCGGATCGCAATTTATTCACTCATTAATGGTTGATATATTTCACTGTCGCGAAGAACTCGGTACCACCGCCTCTCCTACATGCATCTCTCTCATCTCACATGCCACATCAGACTGAAGCGCGCCCGGTGCTCAGCTGCGTAGTGGCCCAGTTCCTCATCCTCACCGTCGCATCACCAACACGACCAGTCTGACCCTCAAGCAAGATAAAATCATGAGCTTCGCGTTCCGGCAATTCGACCAGTAGATCCAGATCATTGTTCCCACAGCTGACATGCTCCGAGAACGCGCGAATGTCATCTCTAAAAGCCTCCTGCTGACCTCCAGTAATGTACAGGCTCTTGGTAGCTGTGGATATCTCATCCACCCACGCCATATCGCCGTCCATAGGCATCGCCATGGCGAGGTCGCTCTCGTCGGACTTGTTTCGCACGGGAAACCGCGGGTGAAGGAGCTCAGCCATGGCGCGAGACATACACGTCGTGGTGAGCATGTCGACGTAATTATTCTCCGTGAATGCCGGCGTCGTTGTCTTGCTGCTGAGCCAGGGCGACACAAGGAACACACCTGCGAGGCGGCTCTCGAGGCGCAGGGCCGGGATCTCAAGGTGACATGGGTGGCAGATGTGGCGGACGACGGAGCAGGCTAGGTTTCCTCCCGCCGAGTCACCACCGATCAGGAGATCGCTGGGTTTGACGCCGGAGAGGATGAGCTGATTGAGCGCCGCGATGGCCTGGCGAAGCTGGGTGGGATACCGTGCTTCGGGTACGAGAGTGTATTGCAAGACGGCAACAGCAACCTCGGCGTTAGCTCCAGGGCCACCGTTGACGTACGCATTCCAGCACCAGTCGAGATGTCCGGGAAGAAGCGGCACCACGTATCCACCGCCATGGAAGAACAAGACGAACTTGGTAGCCTTTTGACGATTGCCGATCCACAAGATTGAGCCATCATTAGCAGGGAGCGGGTCGATCTTCTTCTGTAGCTTGTCTGCCAGCTCTGGATGACGTTTCTGCTTCTTCGCAATCCATTTCTCGTACGTCTTGATTGAAGGAGGGATCAAGAACTGTATCTCGCGCGCTCTCATCGACCCAAGGGCAAAACGATAGTATGCGCAGAAGGCGAAGAAGCGAATTGAGACGCCTCTCGCGATAGCAAACGGGATGCCATAGAAGAAGTTCCACGCCAATTGTATCGGAGCTGCCAACATGCGAAGTCAGTCACGATTCGATGTCTAGCTTAAAGGTCGAAGGAGGAGCCATAACGAAAGCGAGACATACCACGGAACAGCAAACGAAAGACCAGGTCTCTCTTCTCCCACAGCGAAAGCTGCGGTCTCGATACCGACATGTTAGTTTCTCTGTCGCACTCGCACGCGATGATCGCACCCGGAAAGAAGTCTACTGATGTGCCTAACGGTTCGGTTCGTCTGGTGTCAAAACTGTCTACGATCCAGCCGTACGGCCGACATAAATGAAAGGAGAAAAGGCTGTGCTACGAGTAACTGGCAAGTGAGTAAGCAACCACTAACACAGCGCACCGGGTGGCTTTGGAAGTCTGGGAGAACGTGCAGACAGGTTCAGACAGGAGGTTTGACGTGGACAAGAAACGCAAATGTGGCTCAGAATGTCACTGACATGTCTGTCCGCAGAAATCTGCAGAGGGCACGGGCAAACGAAAAGAAGCTCCAACTACCGAACCTCCCGACCGAGGCATAATTCAGGGTTGTTCAGGGTGGTAGACTTATCAGTAGCTTGGTGTAGCCTGTAGGTAGGTTGGCTGGCAAGGTGATTCGCACTCGTTTAAACTCGTCACAGAAGCCGGTATCCCAACGTAGCATCACGCCGCTTCTTCAGGTTAGATCCTTGCCTTTTTGCCCGGGGGATGCCCCTCACTTTGACGTGCAGGGAAAAGAAGCTTGGATCTCCAAACCTCATGCTCGTGCAGATGGGGCTACCAAATCGGTTGGTCTGATCTCGTGGACGTGATTCCGGACCTCGGCTCCTCGCCAGCGAGGGATCGTATCAAAGCTGTTGGGGTCGTTCTCGGCTCACGTTGAAACGTGACAGTTTCGCCCATAACATTAAAACACCAACCCTGGACAGCACTGCAAAGCTGGCTATTGATAAACATCATTTACGTCCCATAACTTTCAAGCGAATTTGATGTGTCAAGCTATAATTCATCATGTTAACATCACGAGAAGGATTCACGGTCGACGTGATTGCAAGATGGCTCCGAAAATCAGTTCTCAATCCATACCTCTCAGTACCGCTTGCGACCGGACTAGCGGTGGTATCAGCCAAAAAGAACGGAGCGGTCGGACTCTCAGATATCAGATTTGATACCGCTCAGCGCGTTGCGTTCCTCGCGGCTCTAGTAAGCTTTGTCTTGTCAACTACAGAATATCTCAACAAGTGGTCGGCAAACAACTGGACGACAGATCACACATGGGACTTTGACAAGGAGATCATCGTTGTCACCGGCGGCAGCAGCGGTATCGGCCATAGCATCATCAAACATATCTTGGCCAGGAACCCGCGGGCGAATATTGTTGTTGTCGACTTGGCTCCGTTGCTATGGGAGCCTCCCAAAGGCTCCAAGGTTCACTTCTTCAAGTGTGATCTGACCGATACGAAGGCGCTCAAAACTCTTTGCACAATGATCCGAACCCAAGTCGGCGATCCTACCGTCCTCGTCAACAATGCGGGAATAGCACGGGGCTACAGCGTCATGGAAGGCTCGTACGCGGACGTTGAGTTAACCATCAAGACCAACTTGCTCGCTCCATTCCTTCTTACGAAAGAATTCTTGCCGTACATGGTTCGCACCAACCACGGCCATATCGTCAACGTCGGATCGATGAGTTCTGTGGTACCTCCAGTGAGAATTGCCGATTATTCGGCTACCAAGGCAGGACTCACCGCAATGCATGAGGTAAATGACATACATTTGACTTATCGAGCGCTCTGACAACCGCTGACATCTTCCAGTCACTCCAACTTGAGCTGAAGTACATCCACAAAGCGCCCAAAGTCCGTCAAACGCTCGGTATCTTTGGCTTCATCCGAACGCCGCTGGTCCCGTTCGATCCCGGTCAGCCTCACTTCATGATGCCGCTGCTTCATGTGGATTCAGTAGGAGAAGCCATTGTGAATTCCTTGTACAGTGGCTTCGGAAGGACAATTTATCTGCCGGGCATCATGTCATCTGTGACAGCTCTGGTGAGTTCCATGCGTCTCTCAATCTTTTGGACTCTACTGACGCGTTTGATCTGCAGCGAGCCGGTCCAGAGTGGCTCTGGCGCCTTGCAAGGGAAACAACTGCGAGCGCGAAGGATATTGCGTACACTCCAAGGCAAAAGATTGACAATACGACTGGTCAATTTGAGATGGTGGAACCTGCGGAGAAGTGAGAGTCTTCAGCTCCATGTAAGGGGTTCTCAAAAGAGTGAATGCGAAGTAGTACACACTTCCAATCTAGCAGAACGTGCCCATGACAGAAGTATTTCTGAATGGACACTCTTATAATTCTCCTTTTCGGACCGAGTCAAGATATCGACCTGTCACATCTATGCGCGTAACAAGAGCTGAGACCTGTAGCTCGCCAAATGTGGTGATGGGTCTTCAAGGGCCCCCAGCCGGATAAGTTCAGCCGAATCGAGATGGACCGGGGCGTGAACCTCTCCGTTACCCCGGCGCTCCGGCCGCGAATCGTTACATTCTAACATAGCTCGTGTGCTTCCGATCTGCCAAGAACGATATTCGCCCAATAGTTCACAGCGGGATCGTCGTCTTTCGGCTCTCAGCTCCATTTCCCCCTCATTCCCCAGCTAGGTAGCTCTCCACTTTGGGGCGATCCCCCATGGTACAAGGTCTCTTAGCCTCTTAGGTCATACTGTTTCTCAGGACGTGTTACAAAGTTTCACAACGACGTCGTAATAGCATGCATATGCTTGCCCCCCTCGGACGAGACGGGACTCAACGTGGGACGAGCCGAGGCTTGAGCGAACTAGCCCCCGTTGACCAAGGTCGACGACGACATGCTCCCCCGCATTGTCCTGACTTCTGCGGGTGTTCGGTCGCTTCCTGAAACTAAGTTTTCGACCTCATCCTTTCTGAAAACAAAGCCTACAGTTGTACCTGAAGTTAGAGACAATTAGTCGTGATTACGCCCTTCCCGCCTTTCCAATACATCACGGCTAGTTCGGTACACGGAAAATGTCGCAGGCCTCACAAACGCCCACCTACAGTCAGTTCGCGTGCGTTGGGACTGGGTTCTCGGCAATCGGGCTGGGGGCTACTCTGAAGAGATGGTATGGCATTGGCGACATCAAATTCTTTGAGCGGCACAGTGAACTTGGAGGGACATGGTTCATCAACCAATACCCAGGTAACATCTCACTTTCGAGCAAAGGCTCCACCAAACATTACAGCTGTTGATATCTTTCCATAGGATGTGCATGCGACGTGCCCAGTGCTTTGTATAGCTTCTCCTTCGAGTCCAACCCAGACTGGAGTCGAGTGTTGCCTCCCCAGCAGGAGCTATGGCAGTATCTTTACGATGTCGCCAAGAAATACTCGCTCATAGACAAGATGAGGTTCGGCGTCAACGTCGAACAATGCGTCTGGTCGGAAGAGCGCAAACGCTGGAGGATGAACATCCGTCACTACGAAACTAACGAGGTCTTCGCGCACGAGTGTCAGTTCCTCTTCGCTGCCACAGGACAACTTATGCAACCACGGGAGATCGACGTTCCCGGTTCAACAAGCTTCAAGGGTCGCATCTTCCACTCGTCTCGGTGGGATAAGACCGTGGATATCCAGGACAAGTAGGTCGTAGTTATCGGGAATGGGTGTACCGCATCGCAAATCGTGCCGGCGATTGTGAACAAGACGAAGCACCTTACGCAAGCGATCCGGACAAAGCATTGGGTCCTGCCGCCTGTCGACAACGAGAACACGGATTTCATGAAGAAAGTTCTAAGGCATGTGCCGGGAACACAGACGCTACAGAGATTTCTGGTCTTCGCTGCGGCAGAGAACACACTGCGAGGGTTTTATATGACGAATGATGGGAACAAATATCGCAAGCGTGCTAGAGCCAGCGCTGAAAAGTACATGAAGACAATGGCGCCGGAGAAGTATCACGGCAAACTCATACCGGACTTCGAATTGGGTTGCAAGAGACGCATTTTCGACGCGGGCTATTTGAAGAGCTTGCACTCGGAAAATCTTACATTGCTAGATGATCCGATCCGAGAAATTGTACCGGAAGGTATCTGTACCCAAGAAGGCGTCACAGAGGCGGACGTCATCGTTTTGGCCAACGGGTTTGTAACGAACAACGCAGTTGGAGGTCTGGATGTCGTTGGCCGAAACGGAGAGCAAATTGACCAGCATTGGGAGTCGTTTGGTGGCCCGGAGGCCTACAATTGTACGATTGCAAGCGGCTTTCCCAACTTCTTTGTACTTCTTGGTAAGATCCCTAGTATACGCCATAAGACAGTCGAGTTGCTGCTAACTGTGTTCACTTAGGACCAAACTCACTTACAGGTCACACATCCACGATCATCGCAGCCGAAAATTCCATCAACTTTGCGCTCCGAATCATTAAACCGGTGCTCGACGGCAAGGGTACGACCATCGAGGTAACCCGAGAGGCAGAACAGGAATATGTCAACCAGATGCAGGCCGACATGCAGAAGACTGTGTGGTCCACAGGATGCACCAGCTGGTATTTGAAGGACACAACGAGCGGCAAGAAGTGGAACGGCTCGACCTATCCTTATTCTCAGGTGTACTTCTGGTACCGCTGCCTGTTCCCCGACTTTGGGGACTTGCAAATACGGGTAAGCATGCTATGAAGCAGAGAATTACTTGAACGGCGAAGTGCTAACATATCGAAGGGACCGACTCACTCCGGGCGGAGGAGACGGACATGGCCCAAAAAGCTGGCAGGTGCCGCCGTGGTGGGATACGCGCTGTCACTGCTGTTCGGTTTGGCTCGGAATCCCTTGGCTCGTAACCGCTATTGGCAACAGTTTAGTGTAGGCATGCAATTGTTGAGAGCTTTGTTGATGATGAAGTTGGCAAACCTGAGAAAGAGAGTTGGCAAGTCATGAAGAAAGAAAGAGCTCGGATTGGTGAACTCTTCAGGCTAGTAGCGATGTAGAGAACCACCACCAAATAAAGTTGAGACAAATACTTCAGGGACTTACTTTGTGCTGTTAGATGTTGCCGACTATCTATCTAGACTTGGAAATGACTCCAGATGGCAATTTACTTCTTCTATTAACGACAAGACCTGTCTACGAAGTGGAATTTCTACGATGCTCTTACAGACCTTTTCAGTTTAGTTCATGCTCAAACGTATTCAATCTCGACTTCTGTAAATTTGACCGCTATATTGAAATGTCACACATGAATACTGGGAGAGAGCCTGAACAACAAGTGGTATCTTTTACTTTTTTTGACTATCTTACTTGACGAGGCAAGTGCAGGGGTTCAATAATTTGACATTCCGGTCTCATTCCTCATGAACATCTACAACTTGGCAGCAGCCTTGGCCAAGTCGGCGAGAGCCTCACGGCGCTTGAACTTGGCGTCCTGGATGACACCGGCATCGGCATCACTGGAGAAGTTGCCGGTCCACTCGACGAAGGTGCTGTTCTCGTTCTCGCCAGAGGTGACCGGGTAGCAGCGAATGGTGCTGACGACACTGGTGTAAGAGAGCTCAGGCTGGGAGGTGATGACACTGTAGGTGATGTAGTGGTTGATGGTCTGGAAAACTGAGTTAGGCAGGCCCTCGTTTGGAATTGAAGCATGAGGAAGTAACCCCGCGATCAACAAAATGGAAACTTACGCTGTGCTCCTCCTGCTTGACCTCAAGGACGGTGCCGTCCTGGAAGGTCCATCTGACAATGTCGGTCTCCTCCTGAGCCTTGACGAACTCGCTGCCCTTCAGAGCGGTCCAGAAGTTTTGGAAGTTCTGGACTGTTCGTTGGAAGCAAGATATCAGCGTTTGCCCTCACTCATCCTTGGTCCACTACCTGGACCAGATTTTCACTGCACTTACGCTTGATGAAGTGCCAGACATGGCTGAGAGGGGCCTTGATGACGGCGCTCTCGACGACGGAGGTGGAAGTGGGAATAACGGAGGAAGACATCGTAATGATTTGTTGAATAACGGTTCAGTTGCTTTGGAGGAGAGTAGACTTGCAATGATGACGCACAGGGGAGTGAAAAGGCAGAAGAAATTCTTTCACGTACTTGATGACGTAAAATTGTGGAAATGGAAATATGATCCGCCGAGGCAGAATTTGACTGGTTAAGTTCCATTTAGCTGCCCTTATCTAGGTAAATTTTGGCCCATCTTCTTCTTTTGCGTTTGCAGCCAAGGCGTTGTGTTGTGTTGAGGCGCGGAATTGAGGGGTAATTGGGGTGCATAAGCGCTTAGGCGAAGCAGCTTTCGTCATACATCAGCATTGGCATGCCATACCTTTCTTGGTACTATTGCAGCAAAGAGGCATGGACGATCCTTCAGATGAACATCTTGTGGCCGAACCTCCGGCATTTTGTGAAAAACTTGCCGTGGCCCCGTCGGTATCTCGAGGACCCACGCGGACCCGGATCCACAGGCGCAATAGTTTGGTGGGTGTCGTCGCCGGTGCCGACCTCATATCCCGGACGGAATTCGGAAGACTCGTCGGATGCACAAGAAACGGCTTTGCATGCAGGGACGCTCCCCATGACATTCCCCCGCACGAGTTGACTTCCGGGGAAATAATTGTTAACCCCGCCCGGTAGCTGATTTCGGAAGTTCGGCTGGCGAGTGATGTATAAGACGAGCAAGTAACAGTTGTCATGTGCGACCAGACACCACATTGAACCTACAGCGGGGATCTCTAATACCGAATCCCACTGTCAATATTTCTTTTGAAAAATGTCTGAGGAGTACGACGTTCTTATTTGCGGCAGCGGCTCGGCCGGTCTTTGCGCAGCAGTCTGGTTGGCCCGATGCGGCATCAACTTCAAAATCCTCGAGCGCCGCGAGGGTCCTCTTAAGCAAGGTCAAGCAGACGGTGTTCAAGTCCGTACGGTGGAAATCCTCGAACACCTCGGTCTCTCTGAGGATGTGCTGAAGGAAGCCTACCACGTTCTCGAGCTTGCATTCTGGTCGCCTGACGGCAATGGCGGAATCCGCAGGTCACATCTCGAGCCGGACACCGAGCCTGGACTCAGCCATCTGCCCCATGTCATTCTTAATCAGGCGCGTATCAACGAGATCTTGATCGAAGGTATTGTGAAGTCATCTGGTCAGTCGCACATCCAATACGGGAGTGAGATACGTGAGGTCCTTGTCGATAGCAAGGCTGCTGGAGATCCCGAGGCCCGTTGCGTAACTGTGAAGACCATGGAGAATGGCGTTGAGCGAACATATCATGCCAAGTATGCTTTGGTGAGTGGTTCTTAACTGCCTGGATAGCGAGAGACACTAAATGGCGATCCTAGGGTTGCGATGGAGCCCATAGTGCCGTGAGAAAGTCCCTCGGCTTCAAGATGGTGGGCGACAGCAGTGACGTGGTTTGGGCTGTCATGGACATTTACCCCAAAACTGACTTTCCCGATATCCGTAAAAAGAGCGTCATCCAATCCGATGCAGGAAATTTGGTCATTATACCAAGAGAGGGCGATGAAATGGTCAGGTTCTATATGGAAATGCCGGTCTCGACACCAGGCGAAGTCACATCTCAGAGAGTCAAGGAGCGCATCGATGACATCTTCAAGCCCTACCAAGTTGATATCGCCGAGACATCATGGTTCTCTGCCTACTCTATCGGACAACGCCTAGCGGACCACTTCACCAAGGACCATCGAGTCTTCCTCACTGGCGACGCTTGCCACACACATTCGCCCAAAGCTGGACAAGGAATGAACGTCAGTTTACAAGATGGATACAACATTGGGTGGAAACTTGCTGCGGTCCTACGAAAACACGCTCATCCATCGATATTGGAGACGTATGTCTCCGAACGTCACCAGACCGCCAAGGGCCTCATCGATTTCGACACACAATTTGCAAAGATGTTCTCCTCGACGTACCGGAAAGAGAATGGCTACACCACTGAAGATTTCCAAGATTATTTCATAAAATCGGGGAGATACACCGCTGGTTTAGCCACGCAGTACCAGCCGTCGATGCTTGTGAGGCCTGGTGACAATGATAACCTGGCATCTGGTATCAGCGTGGGAATGAGGTTCCAAAGCGCGCAAGTAGTTCGGTACTCCGACGCTAAAGCAATGCAGCTTTCGCATGCTCTTCTTTCAGACTCGAGGTGGTCTTTAGTTGTCTTTCCTGGCAATGCCTTGGAGTCTCAAGCAGAGAAACGTCTGTCCCAGGTAAGCACATAGAAGTCTCGGGCCGCTATACTCATAGCACCACTTAACATGTGTGTAGGTTGCAGAAGCGCTCGAAGGATTGATGAAACGCCTGCCAGTCCTTGAGAACGATATTCATAGTTTCTTAAGCCTGATTCTGGTACTCAAATCTGACCGACGAAATTTGGAAGATAAGCAGATACCTCGACTGTTCACGCCCAACGGAGGCAGGTGGGGAGTTAAATGTGAGTATCTGGATACTGCAAAATTAGTCCCGGGATTTTCTTCTCTAGTTATTGGGACCCGAATTCTGGGCTAACAGAATCATGAAGGTCTTCAAAATGTTTTCGTCGATGATGCCAGTTACCACGCGGGCCACGGAGAAGCATATGCGAAGTATGGCGTTAATCCAGAGGTTGGTGCGATGGTGCTCGTCCGACCAGACCAGTGTAAGCCCCGTTAAAGACGCCTTCGAGTTGCCAAACAGGACTTCATTGACTTCGTGAACACAGACGTTGCCGGAATATTCGGCATTGGACTGGCCATTGCAGATATTCCGGAATTTTTCGAAGACTTTACGACGCGCACGCCGAATGGATTTCACTAGTCATCGGCTTCCGTCGAGCCCTTGCCAAGCAAACTTGAATCTAGACTCATGGAATACTCAAATTTGTTAAGACGATGTCTCTACGTCTTGAGATCAGAACAGCAGAGCATGATATGAGAGACTATTGATATTCTCCAATTGTGATAGCCTGCGCAGACAATCAAAGACTTTTAAGCAGAACCCCGGAGCGTGTATAAGGCATACCCCGTCAATCCATGCAACAAGAAATGCTTCAAAAAGATTTAATCCACCTAGATTTCGAAGCTCAACTCAAAGAAGAATCAAGTTGAACTTCACGTCTTGGCCGTAGCCTTCTCCGTGATCTCTGGTGGGGTCCTACAGCCAGGTGACATACCCTCGCTGACAGGCTTGCCCTTTCCTCTTATGCCAAAAAGGTCTTTGAACATCATACGCGTAGTGCGAACAATTGTGCTTCGAGATTCAAAGATCGGCAAGAAGACAACCATAACCACAGAGGCAAACAGCCAAGTGATACCCACGACAACCCAGCCAGTGAAGAACTGTAACATACAGTGTTAGTGCGGATAATGGTAATTGAAGATGAAACAAGCACTCACAGATTTACCAAAGACGTAGCCTGTGCCATACAAGGGCATCGGCCACAGAATGAGCAGAATAAGTGTCACACCAACTGTCAACCAGCGAGCGGTCTTCGCCGCCTTTTCGAGCTTAATTTGTTCATCAGGATCGCTCTGCAGTGCCCTCGCCCTCTCTTGCGGCGAATTTTCGACATCCACGTGAGCAGCGTCAGCAAGCTCATGATCGTCAGCCTGACGAATATTGAGCATACTCTGCCAGTCGTACTGCTGGGGCTTGAAAGGCGGCATAAAGGTCAAAAGCGGGATGAACACGATTGGAGAAAGAAGCGATGTCAAGTTTCCCGCTAGCATGGGCTCATTGGCGCCAGTGTTGGTGACACTTAGTTCGCCATACTTGATCTTCGTCGTGACGAGCCATGCGGTCATTGAAAGAGCGAATCCAATGATTGGGCTGAAGGTCGCGGCAGCCCAGGACTGTCCGTCCCACAGGAGGGTTAAAGCAGCTGGCAAGACAGCGGAGGAGATGATAACTCCCATCATTAGGTAGAGGTACCCCATGGAGATGCCTACGTAGTTGAGACCGGTCGCAAAGCCAGCCATGACCAGGGCAAAGACGCCCATACCAATGTAGTTGATTCGCATGAGTTGCTTACCGGTAGCAGCGGGGTTGAAGTAGGTCTTGTAGATATCGTAGGTGCAGATGGACGAGACTGAGATGAGCTCAGACGAGTAGGTACTCATAATAGCCATGAACTGTTAAGAATTAGTTTGCAACCAACATGTCGCAATTGGAAGCATAACTGACAGCCAAGATGAGCGTTGCAACCGCTCCTCCCCTTCCAAGGAGGGCAACGGCAGCAGTGGGTAGTACCAATCCGGCATCAACGTCCGCAGCGGCTAGACGGTTCGGGTACGTCGGCCAAATGTCGTACTTTTCCAAAGCAAGGCCAGCAAGCCCCATTGTCGTCGCAGTCAACCACGGGACAGCGAACCAACTGATTCCGCTGATATGATGTTAGCATGAGGACAGGGTACTTGTAAGTCTTTGCGAGGACCTTACCCCATGACATAGCCGGGAAGAGCATCAATAGGGCTTGCCGCAATCGCCTTATTATAGTAACCGTTATCCAAAAACACCGTGCCAAAGTTTCCACAGAGATTTATGATGAAGAACTCAACTACCTGGTTGTGAGACGAGTCTTATGAGGATGCGAATATGGGAACTTACTGCCTCCTTGAGAGCGCATTGTCAAGTAGCTACCGCCAGAGTTCCCAGCTAAGGGACGCTCGGCCGCAAGTTCAGTGAGTATTTCCCATACTCGCCCGGGAGAGCCTAGGAGTTGATTGGTCGAGTAGACTGTGAATGCAAAGATGAAAATAATAATGAGAATGACTAGGCCGTTGATGTAGTCCGTGATGAAGGTTGCTTTGATACCGCCGAAGAGAGTGTAGACGACCACACCTGTTCGGCTGTCAGAAACATGAAGTTCTGAAATTTCTGACACTACTTACCGATCGGGAACAAAAATACGGAGGCAGCTACAGGGGCACCTGTCAAATTTTGAATGACCGCAGATCCCCCAGTGAGGAGCATTGCCGTCACTGTAATGAGAGTTAGAATTCTGATGCACAGAGTTGTGGCAAACAATGGCCGAGACATACCCAGAACGTTGCAGAAGCAACAGAAAACAATGTAAACTCCGTGTGTGACCGGTCCATATCGAGCTTTGACAACTTCCAGGACTGAAAGAGACAGGTCAGTCAAGTCTTGCGAGGTCATCATCTGTGGAGCTCTTACATGTGTGCGCGTTGGGGGCGCGTCTCTTCAGCTCAATAGCGAGCGTGGCAAAGAGGATGATCTGGACCGTGGCTCCGGAAGCATACCATACGGGCCCTGAAACACCGCTTGATTTTGTTAGCTTCACTAGCAGACATGGAGTCATTAAAGCTCTTACTATTTGTATGCTACCGCTGTGCTCTGCAGCAAAGTCGCGGCCCATGTCCATGTTGACAATACCGATGAGGCGACCTTATAAGAGTCAGCGTTGGTAACCGCCGGGATAAAATTCTGTCGATCTCACCAATCCTGACTTTAGTGACCGCCCAGCTGTCGTGAACATCTCAGACGTCTGAAGCTCATAGTTGTATCTCTTGAGTGCCCAGGTGATGATTATCATAAACACACTACAGGCTGGATCAGTAAGTGGAGCTGGAGACCTGGACTGGAAAGATGGAGCATACGCAAAAAGAACACCCAGTCCAATCATGAGGCCATAGCTATGTGCTGTCAGCGTCCTGACTTTGATGTGCAGATTGGAAAGATACCAACCCCCATCCTTGGTGTAAAACTGGTGTCGAGCCCATAATTAAGTTCTATGACAATGAGGATTCGTAAAAGATGCGGAAATTTGCTTAGGAGACTTCCAACTTAAGGCATTCACCCAGATCATTGGGGCAGCTGATGGATATATGCCAGAACGATAGCGTTTCGTCTCCTTTGTCTGTCGTCTCTCAATGACCGCCGGGCTCTTGCCCGTCATATCAGCAGTCCCATGCTCCTGAAGTACTTAAGACGCTAATCATTCCTACTGCGACCTGGCAAACAGATGCCGAGCTAAGCAATTCATTGTAGACCACAGAAAGGTTGATAAAGGCTCTTGGCCAAGGAGTTCTGTTCCAATACGCCGGAGCGGAAAGTTCTTCTGAGAGATAAGGTCATTGAAATGATGTTACGCAGGAAGATGGGATCGCAAGCTATCTCTATTGTCGCACACGTCTGCATAGCGCACCTCGCCGCCGCATCTTGGCGTGAACGAGCGGAATCCTCGCCTTGGGCGAACGTTGTCTCTGCCGGCGGGCTTAATCGCTCCCGTGGCCCCCATTGAGTCCCGCTGTTATCACCCGCTCGGTCCTGGGGCTCGAAGGCAATATGGGCCGCGGAAGGCTTGTTGCTCGCTTTTGGAGTGGGAACCCAGCTGCCCAGGAGCGCCGAGATGCCGAGAGGATGATGTTGGGTGTTTTCAGTGGTTTGAATGGGGCCAGCCAAGGTATTAGTACTTCTTGGAAGTCGAATTGTTATCACTCTCCAATCAGCGTGGAATTAGAGATAAGATTGCCCATCGTCATCGAGAATGATAGGTTCTTCTGACACAGGGTTTTAATCATCTTGGAATTCGCAGTGGCTCACAGATAGATGGCCCCTGAGTTTTGCTGTCAAAGATCCAATAGAGCTTGATTGACTAATAATTATTGCGATTTCCCTTTCAAAAATATTTTGCACGTCTAACATTCGATCACACACTCCTTTCGCCTTGGCAGAATCCCTCAAAGAACAAATCTTCCTGATTTGCGTCAGGATCCCAATCGTCTTCAAACTCATCCCCATACTTCTCCCGACCAATCTTGTGGAACAGCTGTTTAAGCGTCTCATCTGCCTCCCAACTGCCGGTTCTCCACTCAAAAAGCCGGACATCCTCATCATCGGACCGCACAGACCCCGAGACCTCATCGGCGTCCGGCGCGGTGTATCCAATTCCCCAACCTAGTGACCTTTGGCTGTTCATCATGTCGAAGCCTTTATTGTATGAGAACTTGTCTGAGACGTGATCCCCCAGATACCACCAAATTGGTGACCAAATCATAGCCTCTCTCAAGCGAGGCATACTAGCAGCTGATTTTGCGAACGCCGTGAGTAGAGGGTAAAGTGTGTTCGGATTTGGCTTGAGACGCCATCCCGATGGCCGGCAAGGAGCATGACCGAATATGATGGTATCGCTGTGAGCATTCTGGCTTTGGCTGACATATTCCACTCCTTCGACAGGATACCCCTGTACGTCCTTGCCTTCTCCACGGGGTCCCATGAAATACCAGGATCCGGTTGGGGTGACTGGGTGGAATTTGACCTCCAAAGACTTCAAATTGGGCCAGGCCGAACCGTTATCATCTTCGGGCCAGAAGAAAGAGTGGTCAATAATGGCACTCAGTCGAAGTTGAGTCAGGTTTTGGCAGAGAAGTCTAAGACTAGAGCTAAAGGGGTCCGAGGGCTCTGAGCGGACGAGCTTCGGCATCGCAGCGTCATGATCGAGAAGTTGATGTGACTTGCGGCCTTGGAATTGCAACTCTGCTTTCCTTGCTCTCAGCGATATGTCCTTGGCGGCCCTAGAAAAGTCTTCTCGTCCATGGACACGGAGCCTGTCGATTTCTGCATCGCAATTGTGCTCGTCAAAGAGTTCGGCACATATGCTCTCAATACCCGGGAGCTTGCGTGTGAGATCTAGTGTAGCTCTGAGATCAAACCTGCTAAAGTAATTCGACTGGTGGGGGGCTGGAGAGGGTCCAAGGTGTAGAGAGCCGATACAATCGAGCGTTGGTAGCTGGTCTGGGTCAAGGATCCGTATGAACCATGCTTCAGGTATCCTAATCTCCGTCTCACGCGTCTCAGGGCTGATGATGGTAAGGTCTATCGTGCCTTGCGGACCATCATCCTCTTCGAGAGTCTTCAGGCAATCGAAGAGCTGATGGATCTGACTGGAAAGGTACTCCGCGTTTCGTTTTGCTTCCGCTATATTATCCGTCGTTGAGCGTGTCCTATTCGGCAGCCGTTGGGGCAGCAAGACCAGCTTAAACTCCAACTTCCGTAGCCAGCAGAAGCGCGGACCGCGAAACTTATCTTCAAATTCGCAGAGATCGCGTACTCGCAGTGTGCAGTATGTGAAGCCGTCAGAGTATTTCTCAGCCGCGGTGCGGAGTTTGGGCGACAGTAGTAGTAGATTCTTGAGATCGGGTCGATGTAAGTTCGATGCGATCTGGTCAACGACTTCTTGGGGGAGGATCTCCATGGCCATACTTGTATTTCGGCGCTCGATTGTCTCTATGAAAGACGGGGATTCCGTTTTGGAAGTTCCAGTCAGAGTTGGGAGGATCGCGAAGATGAGGGAATCGAAGCCATTGACGTCGCACAACGAATGGCAGCGGGCTTATCCGCATCCGGTGAGACTTTGTTCGCGGGGGTGGCATTGCCGGACAGAGATAAACGTACACGAGCTTACTCAGCCGTGGCTTGTCCAGGTCGTTCGGAAAGTTGTCACATAGATGCATTAGGTAAGTTGGATGTATCGGAGGAATGAAAACCGCCAGCGCTAGAGTCAAATCACCCGACAATCGCTGACTTGGATAATGCTGTGCCCAGAACTCATTTCTGCCCTTGCGTTCGAGTGGAAAACTGAGAGAAAACCGGCCTATGTGGGCAATCATAGAAATCCAGATATGTCTGGCAGCCATACATGCAGACACAGCCCGCCGGCTTTCTGCCAAGGGCCAAGGCGCCGGCGGGCACTTCGACTCCAATGTCCACTCCGCTGGCGACGCCGACGATCACAAGGGCAGTTCATGAGTGCCAATCTTGAAGCATTTCTTCGGGCCCCATATCAGTTCCAGCCTGGTCTCTATGATAGTTTGTCTTAAGAATGCGGTTCTGTCAACGATTCAGAAGCACTCAGCCGGCCGAATCGGAAGGGCATATAACTACTATATCCGGCGGTGCCTGACGGGATGACGGCCCCACTTCGGCCTGCCTGCCCACCATTATGGAAAGTTTCTTTCAGAAATCCCAGCATCATAATGTCATTTTGCCTTATTCATAGTCGTTCAACCATCAAAGAAATAATGGCTCGATATGAAAGAAATCCACAATGGGTCAAATGCGTCATTTACGATGGCTTAAAGCTAGATGAGACTGGCCAGGAAGATATCCCTACTTCCTCCGCTGTGTTCGAAACGTGGATTTATAATATGTCTCTTCGAAACTATCTTCCACGATATTGACCCTCTCTTTCATATTGTAGGGTCATTTCTTGAGTCTTCATAATGATGTGCTTTTGGCTTTCAGAATCATCGTCCAGCTGGACCCAGTTGTCGTGAGGGCCACTTTGGCAGTTCGAAACTGTCATACCTCGCCCGCTGAGGTTATGTATTCTCACCCCAGTGCCTCCAGCCTGCCCTCCGGATATTGCGTTTAGATCATTTGACCCCGTGTTGTTGTATGAGACTTTACTGGACTTATCTAGCCAGGAATTGAGCAGTCTTCTAAAAGATGGAAGAGAGCCAGCGATGATGCCGATGCCGCATTCGAGAATCAGCCACAGAACAATGTTTGCGATGTTGTCTACACCACGTCATATCAGTTACAGAAACTGGGGAGAAAAGAATCGAAGAATAGCGGGAAACATACGCAGGTAGTTCTCAACTTGGTTGTAGTATTGCAGGTATGACCGTCGGACAATCGTAGCGGCGCTTGCACTGTGAGAAATTCGAATTAGAAATCGCACCAGCTTCAAATAGATGATCCATACCACTTGAGAAACTCACATTACGCCTAGTGCAAGCACAGCGCAAGCAGGAATCTTCAATTAGACTTCATCTGCAGGTCCCATACGACATCGGTTGAGACTATTGCACAAGTCCAGTCGGTAACAATAGCTAGAACCGAGATTATGTAGCTGATTGTGGTAATGATGTTTTAAGGTGCGCACTGTCCATCCACGGACTTATCCCAAGTATACTCGACTGAGCGACATACTGCAATCACGGCGGTGAAGCCGACGGTGGTACTAAGCCCCGATTCTGGGCCCGAATGTTGGAAGGCAATGTCTGATAAACTGCGGACATGTTTGGTGGAGATGTGCTTCCGTGGCTGTTAGAACAACGCACCTTAGACATCCTGCTGCACAGCCGAGCTTCTGAATATTCCAGTTGACCCCTTCAATACGGTCGAGCAACGCAAGCATACAATGGGCCAATGTGGTCGGCTACCTGAAGCAAACACCATGCTTCACTCTTCGCTAAGGCGATGAGGCGATGAGGCGATATTACTACAGAAAGTGTCAAATTGCCATCCTGTATCAGGCCCAGACCATTGGATCAGTCTCAACTACATGCCCTTCTCTATCAATTGGTTCAGCTTATGCGGAAGAAATTGCTCGTCTCGAAGCTGATGTAGAATAGTTCGTCTGATATCAAGGTAGGTCTTGTGATTACCAACAATTTGAGGGCGAGAACTCTCCGATTCTTATTCGTTGGACGCTGCCTCCACTGCCGCATGGACAGCTCGTATGTAAATGCCAGCGAGATTCCCAACACGGGAATTATGCATCTGAGGTCTACCCGGCATCTCCCTTTGAAGAAGCTGTGCCGATGCAGTAGTCCAACCGGAGTTGAGATTCCTAGTACCAATAGTGATACATAGGCAAATAACAACCCTGCCAGCTCTAATGTTCCCATAACTTCTCTGCCAGGACCAGGGTACTAGGTCACTTAACAGATGCGAAGGTCTTGAAGCTCGGCTATTCGGAGTGCAGCTACGTGTTGGATAAATGACTTTCTATTGAGTCCTCTTGGCTGGAAAGAGGATTGCAACAGTGAGCCAACAGAGAAAGCGGAGATCGTGCCGTCCCGGGCCGGGGGCTTACGGGATGATGAGGAGAAATGTTCCATAATGCTCAAGGATCACACAGCGGCGGCTTCTCCCCGATGAAGACGCGGGGCGACGGTGGGGATCATGTTTGCTTTTCAAGACTCCGACAACGAACTCGACGACTGGATAACCAAGGCACGACTTGAGGACGGACAAAATGCCGAATGTCGAAAGATGTTCTTCAGATGGTTAGGCTAGATGGCGGATACAATTGTGTGTATATGAGGATGAACGCAATGATGTCTTCACGGAGATGGGCAGATGATCGTTACATGTGGTTGACCCAGTTGTACGATCTTGTTAAGTGGTCTACAGAGAACTTGAGATACAGGCAGTGAACTCCTCATCAATGGACTCAATTGATCACTCATGAGCGGCACGCAAAGTGCCAACACAGTCATCCTTCCTTGTCACAAAGAATCCCTCCCGAACATCTCCTTCGATACCACCCAGAGCACCCGTAGTGTAAAAACCCAGAAGGCGCTTGTGGCGGTCGGACAACTTAGCCTCAACATCCTTGCGCAATGACAAGAAGTTGTTCTCCTGTTGGCGAATGAAAGATCGCATGAAAAAGATCAAGATGACAGGGCGCTCGCCAGACTCCTCACGGTTGGGACCCGTAGCATGCCACAAGCGACTATCAAACACCAAAGCAGTGCCAGAAGGCCCCTCGGCGGCGACGGTGCCGTCCACGGTGAACAGATCGTCGGGGGCAATCTGACCGAGGTGAGACGCAGGGAACACACGGGTGCCACCGTTCTTCTCTGTGATATCTTCGAGGTACCACATGATGTTGAGGCCGAAAGCGAGTTCACGAACAGGCGGCTGGATGGCGACTTGGTCTGTGTGGAGTTGCATGGGGACGTTGCCAGGGCGGGCAATGTTGGCGCTATAACTGTGAATGAGAGCATGCTCGCCGAGGAACCAGGGAACAATCTCGTCGATGAGAGGGTGGTTGAGAAGATCGAGGAACTCCCCTCCCTTGTTGATGAGAGTCCAGATGCGCTGGTTGGGGGCGTTGGGGCCACCGTCCGTAGCAGAAACGCCAGCCTTGCGCTCACCAGCAGCTTGTTCTTGAGTTCCCTTCTTCAGGATCGAGACTTGCTCGGGTGTGAGAGCGTTCTTGACGAGACCGTAGCCAAACTCCTTGATATCCCGCTTCACTTGATCGATATCCTCCGAAGGCTCGGGAAGACGAGCAAAAGCGCCTGGAACAACCTTCTTGGGGGGAACGGGAGGGTCAGGAGTGAGTAGGTCGGCAAACTTGATGGCGACGGGAACGTTGCCCTTTGGCATTGAGGCCTCGTGGAAGAAGGCGTCCTTGAAAAGGCCATACCGAGGCTCAAGCTTACCCTCATAGAATTGAGAGATATATTCGGGTTTAATAGTGAGTTTGGTATCGGGCTTATCGGAGCAAGAGTCTAGGAACGTGGCCTTGGATGAACGAGCATCCACGAAAACAGGGGCACGATCGCCAAAGGTCAAGGAGATCAGGGCGTTGAGCTGGGCGAGGAGCGGAAGCTTCTCCTTGATGATCTCATGGGCGCGCGCGACGGCGGCCTCAACCTTCTCGCCGAGCTTGCTATAAGACTGACTACTAAAGTCGAGCCCAGGAGTGAAGGTCTTTCCAGGTGCGATGCCAGCCATTGTCAGAGCAGGTGAACTGAATGAAAGACGACTTTTAAGAAGGATAAGCGAGTGAAGTGAGAAGAGACCTTGGAGTTTTGCGGTTCGAAGAGATGTATACCAACGTTTCCTTTTCATTATGTACCTACACTGGCCTATTGCGAGCTGCCGGCATCTGGAATCACCAAGGAGATAATCAAAGCTATTTCCCAAGTCGGCGCCTGTGCCGCCAGGTGGATAATTCTCATTGAACAACATCCTCAGGGAAGAGCTGCGAGGAGACCCTGCAGTGAGACGATCCGTAAGCTCCAGTCCTTGGTGGAGTCGTTTGAGTGAGGGGTCCTTGACTATCCCTTGTCTCTTGTTGGTTGTCAAGTACTGAGCCTGACCCTGGTCCGAAGAGTTCTGCATGCAACATGTCGTGGTACCATCGGAAATGAAATTCCCATAGGCCTTGTACGCGGAGTAGAAGACATTGTGTGTAGCCTCCAGCCGCCCGAATGATTGGTGGTGTATGACTACCCTGAGAACCCAGTGAACCACGGCCCTAGAGCATATGAGGTAGGCATTGACAAGCGATGCTACTGCAGGAACGCGGTGTTGACCAGAGAGACGCCAATGTCCTCGTCGCATTGGGGAAGATCAAACGCCGTATCTTGTGTTGGAAGCAGGAATCCTTATTTAAGATGGCTACAGGACAGGTTGAATAACGAGAAGAGTATATACTTGTAATTAAATCATTGAAGCCTTTCATCGATATGTTCGCACCCTCAGCTCCTCTGAGAGCTAATACTATGGTTCAAGGACATCAAAATATATGTTATGCACATCACATACCACTATCGTCCTGAGTAGTGCTTCTCGACATAACGCAGAGGCACATACAAGACAGCGCTCAAGAAGAACGCAACCTCGAAGCCAATGTCACCTGTAGAAACCGCGATGGGCCCCGTAAACCAGACCTGCGCAATACACGGCACGACGAGGCCAAAGCTCAACACAGCTGCGCCGATAGCAGCGATACCCAAGGGCAGCCTGGAAGGCACATCCCACACAGCAACCTCGTAGAGCTTGGAGTCGCCGCGTCTGAACACAAAGTGCTCGGTTACCACGATTCCAACAAACGAAGCAGACCAGTAGCCGATGAGCGCAATGAAGTTCTCGAGGCTGAGGAAGAAGTCGTGCGCTGCCTTGACCGCGATCGGAATGATAATGGCGGTGACGATAACAGAAAAGACGTAGCGCGGTAGGCGGAAGGAAGGGATGAGGGTCTGGAAGTTCAGCGTGATCGCGTACATCGTGCCGGAGATGTTTGCCAACAGCGTGAAGGCTAGGACGACGAGGATGAATTTGCCGAATCCGCCAGCGGGAGAAAGCATAGCCCCAAGGACACCGCCGACCAAAGTGCTATCGAAGCCGATTTGCCATTCGGGGATGTTGCTCATAGCGCCACCGATGGCGGCACCAAGGGTCATGAGCAAGATAGTAGGCACAACCAATCCCAAGTAGCTATAAGCAAAGATGCGGTGTCTAGTGAAAAGTCAGTCTTAAGATCATACCTGGAAGCGAATTTACCTACGAGACCGCCCGGCTAGTAGGGTCGAAGTATGTGGTCAGATCGGAGGCGATGCAAGCCCATGGGATCATGTAGGAAGCAATGACACCACCAAAGCTCAGGACTCCAGCCGCCGTTGCCGGCTCAAAAGGCGCTTGCTTTTGCAGCTGCTGTCCGCCACATCCAACCGCAATGATGATGGCAACGAGAGCCGGCATCCAAGCGTAGCCCTCGTAGAAGTGCAGCACGTTGAAGCCACAGAAGGAGATCAATAGAGCCGCGATGCCGATCAAGACGATGCCAACGGCAGTAGACAGGTCACCTTCGGACACCGCTGAAAGGCACTGACCACCAATGACGCAAATGATGACACAGAAGCCGGTGAGGGTGGCGAGATTGAGGACGACGGGGATGTATACGAAATAGTACCTGTTGAGGTGTCAGTTGAGATACATGTGATCATAAGTTGGCCGCGGGCGAATCATTGGTTTTCGCCTGCCCTCATCTGCATAGTGAGAATGGCAACTTACCCGAAACTAAATCGAGCTTGAATCATTTGTCGCATGCCAGTCTTCGGGCCCAACGTTGACAAGAATGCTGGGGCCAGTGTTGACAACAGGTTGAAGAAGAGGATGACGAGCGCCGAATCTCGGAGGCCAAGGCCGAAAGAGACCGGGCCCAGCATGCCGAAAGTGATCCTGAGAGGAAAATATCAGCCAAAGTGAAGACTACATGAATGTTCGAGATTTAGAACAACTTACGCCAAAATGTTTGTGTTGATAGAGCACCAAATCGTGAAAGCATTGAAGTACTTGGTGTTCGTCCGGACTTCTCGTGGGATGGGCTCGATTCCGCCCTCTTCGACCCGCCCAGCCATCAAGACTCTCCGCACGAGGCCTTTGCTGCTCCGGCCTGTAGCCGGGGTTCGCTGTGCACAGGCATCGGTGTTCTCTATTGCGTGCTTCTCATCGCTGCGCTGGTCACGCTGGCTCTCCAAGTTGTCTGCCATGTTGATGTCTTTGCTGAAGACTGCAGAATTACAACTCGATGTCGGACAAGAAAAGAGAGGATGCACCAAACAGTCATGTAAATGTTTCGGCAGTGGATGACTCGATGTCGATAAGCAAGGTGAGATAATGAAAATTTGTTGCGGGAGTCCGTGCGTTATGTACAAATTTCACCCAAATCCGACTTAGTTGGCGAATTATTGACTAATGAAGTCTCCATAAGCCCATTGTTTTTGGCCGGATTTAGCTGACTGGATTGGGTGTTTCTTTGATCATGACAAGGGATCGATTCCCGGCCCGGTTAAGCGGGAAGCGACCGGATCGGCTGACGTGACATGTGCAAGTCTAGCAGATCCAAGATGACTCGGACAGTACACTTGTTGGAAGAAAATGTTGGAACTCATGGTCATTGTACCATTCTCTGTGACTTTGGATCTTTGCTCTATTGCGCCAAATATGTTTTCTTCAAACAGGACTTGCCTGGCTCTTTATACTTGTTACTTCAAATTGAAGACTGACATGGGACATTTTATTTTTGACATAGATCCAGGATCTAGCTTACAAGACCCGAGGCAATTATCATGAGCCTCTCTAACCATCTCGCCTTCTTAATCCGGTTGAATGTGCAGTTACACACATTGCCAACTATCCGGGAATTTCGGGTCCATGCCTTCGCCCCTGTATGTGTTCCGCAAGGGGTATCTGCAATGTCGGCGTTGAATTTCCACACCCGCATCCACACTGTCGTTGACAAACTTCGTTCCTGTTATGGTGTCCGGAGCGATTCCGCCCTCTGCCCAGTCTACTATGGCGGCCAGAACGTTGTAAGTTCTGTTGAACGGGAGACTATCGCTGATGACGGCTGAGTTCCCCCCACTGCTTCCTTGTCCAATCAGCCACGCACCAGGTCCTGTGGTGCAATGGTAGAGGCCTGAAATTCGGAAAAAGCGTGTGAAGTCATCCATTCCAGTGTTGTTCAGATGCATGCCTTTTGCTAAGCGATCATAGAAGATGGGGGTGTGGAAACTTGTGATCTGCTGATCCTGCTGGCCATGATACATCAACAGCTTTCCTCCCTTCCTCTTGAATGCAGATAAATCGCGTGGATACGTCTTGATGTTGCCGGGGTTCCGCTTTTCAGCAAATTTGCCGTCCTTTTCGAGTGTGTAGGTAGCCGGGTCCCAGCTCGGATCGTTGTAAATAGCATAGCGGAACCAGTTCTGGGACAGAGCGAATGGTTTGCCACTGTACAGCCCGTCTGCGGTAATGATCTCACTGCCTGGGTTCATGGCTGGCCAAAATAACTTGCCGTCAGTGTAGTTGGTCGGGCTAAAGATCCTTCTCACGATATCGACTTGTGCGCTGGTGAGGCACTGGGTGTCGCCGCTGTTTGGTTTGCAGAGGAGGGTCCCAGGTTCGAACTTACAAAGGCTGGGATCCTCTATGATACCGTCTTGGACACCATCAATAGTATCGCATTGCTTGAGGACTTCATCATGAATGGTTGTCTTCCAGGCGGTGGGAGTAATGAAGTCCTTGGAGTCGACAGACCCGGTCAGAGGGTAGAACCCGGCTCGCCAGGAGTACAGATTGTCGAAATCCACTGCCGGTGCACCTGCAACGATGCCATCAAAGTCTTCTGGAAACATGTCTGCAGCTGTCACCCCTTGTCGCCCTCCAAGAGAACAACCCAAAAAGTAAGAGCCCGTCATCTTTTCCTTGTAGAGAGACTTGAGAAGACTCTTTCCAGCAAGAACGCCAGTGTGAATTCTATTAGCCATGTTAGTCAGCTTGTAGAGTAGGAAATCGAAGCTGGGATAACTTACGCTCTGTACGAAAAGTCGATTACAACATCGTCATTATTGAGAAACTGTACACCGGTCGTTCCAGCATGCCCGTTGTTCGTGCCGACAGCGGCAAAGCCGTGAGCAGTGGCGTACGCAAGGTCCTCAGTGTGAACGCCTATCGTAGATCTCAGTGTCAGTAGTTTACAATTCAGGCTTCATCGCTGTTGCTCAGAAATAACTAGGTACTTACACCCGTCGAGCCCTCCACCAGCAACCGTCACCATGCGCCCGTTCCATTTCTCTGGCAGCCATACTTCAGTGACAATCTGAGATCTACTAGAAGTTGTAATGTTCATGGCGACACGGCAAAGATTGGCGCGGACCACCTGGCTTCCGCGACCGCATGATGCATCTTGTTCTGGAAAGGTGAGATTGGTGCCGGACTCCACATGACTGATCTTTTGGGCAGTCGAGTTAACCACTGTAGTCTGAGGAGTAAGAGCCAGGCAGTCACTCTGGAAAGTTGCTGCCGAAGGCGTAGCCAACGCCAGCAAAACGGCAATGACTGGAGAAACTACGGCTAGCATCTTGAGAAAAGCGAATCCCGACAGACTGGCTCTCTGCCCCGATGGCATTTAATGGGCTCCTGATCTCATCTTATGATTTCTTAGTTGTGCTAGGGGGTTGGGGCGACGTGGCAGCCAAGGGAACCCAACAGTCGTTTACCCCGCATACTGATATATCGCCCCCGGACCTCTCTAGTCCACTTGTAGCTTGCACGACCCCAGCGATACAAGGATTATGCAGTTTCTTCGCTGTGATGCAACAGCAATAAGATTAGCGCTTGGCTAGCTTGAACACCTTACTTTACGGCAAGGATGTATCCGAAGCTCTGTAATGGAATCGTCTTGCTCGGTTAGAAGCATTACCATGGCAGATTCCGTTGACAGTGTGTAGATTACACGAATAGCATGGTCTGATGTATTTGATATCTCCACTAGAAGTTTCGCTCAATCAAATTGTCAAGCTATATTGATTTCCAACTGGTCGATGACCACAAACATCTCCAGGAACAGTTTGTCAAGGACGATCGCCGGTGATCTCTCCGCAAGCCCTGAGGAGTGGGGTCCGATCCTGCCGCTCTTGCCGGCCCCGCTCCGACAATCAGACTCGGCAACTGAAATTCGGTCACAGATTTCCCGGTCTATCAAGTGCCGAGTGGTTCTGCGTCAAGACGTGACCAAGGCACCAAGTGACAAGCCGCGTATCCGGAAGTTCTACGGCGCGTGTCGGTGTTACCATCAGCGTCAACTCTGCCTATTATTAGTCCGCCGTTGACTTTCCTCAGCATGGACTACCTGCTCAGCTTATTAAGAAATCCATCTACGTGAACAGGTTTCGAGCAGTGAGTTATCCCATAGAGTGCTCGACGTCGTCTATACATCGCTACTTGGGGTACCATTGAATCCCATATCGTTCCTCCTATTTCCTTGCTAATACCGTAAGAGATCTAAGTACTGCACTTGATCAAAAAGTCGGGAGGGGGATCACTGTTAGAGGAAATCGCGGATACATGTACTGACGACATCTACTAGGTAGCACTCGATAAGATACATCTATACTAAAGCACAGCTGCGACTTGGCCATGCTGATTGGTGGCTCCAAGCAGCTTTTCGACAGCTTTGTCTATCTCGTAGTGGTACATCCACGTACTCTTACTCTCAGCTGCCCTTCGGACTCGCTCCTCAATCTCCTCGTTAACAGGAAGATTCTCCGAAAGCAGCGTAGTGTTCATCGCGCCAAAATCGTCCAAGACTTTGTACAAGTCCCGATAATGAGGTGATCTGATCTGATCATACAGCTCCAGGGCTGCAGGCAGTCCCCCACCATTATTCCAGTGCCAGTCAATGCTTTGCGTCAAGGCATAGACATCCTCCAAAGCAAACCCAGCTCCAGCACCGAAGGCGCCTGATAGAGGATGGGATGCATCTCCAATCAAGGCAATAGCGTCTTGCAAGACGACGCTTTCCAACCGCGGACCAGAGAAGAGCGCAAATTCTTGTGTCTCGCCCTGAGCGGCAAGTTGAATGACTTTGCGGACGGGCTCGCAAAAGTCGTCATACTCCGAAGCAATGGTTGAAAAGTCGAATGGCCGACCCCAGCTAACTTTTTCCTGTCCTTCGATCGGCCGACGGATGCGAGCAGTGACTTCGAAGTCATCCCCACCGAGCGGACACGTAAAAACGTACTTGCCGCCGGTGTTCTACCAGAATACGGGAGACTTCGGAATGCCCTCAATCTTTTCTGCCGTCGGCTTGTGAATAATGGTACGATAGGCAGACTGGCCGTTGTATTTAATCTTGTGCTCGGGGAAAGCGTAAGATCTCACAAACTTCACAATGTCAGTCTTTTTTTGCCTCCAATCAATGTCTTACTGCGTTCGACTTACAGATCGAATGCCATCTGCTCCAACCAGTAGATCAACTTCATCGCTGAAACCATCGTCAAAACGGATCGCAATTTGGCCGTTCGGCAGCTTCGTAATGTCAATCAGCTTCTTGGAGGTGTTGATACGACTTTGGTCAACCTCTTTGAGCAAAGCAGCTTGCAGCTTAGCTCGGACCATGCGACAGCTCACTTGCTGCGGTGGTGTATCTTTAGGATGATGGTGTTGCTCCAAAAGCTTTCCAGTTCTTCCGTTTCTATGGCGGGCCTTCGCTATCAGTAAATTCAATGGTCTCAACTGTTTGTGACGCAAGACATCGACTACCTTGACTGTCCGCTGGTTCCATCGGCAGATCTGAAGAAATCCGCGGGATCAATGTTCTTGGCAGCCCCGTTCAACTCCAGGAGCCTCCAGGTATGTCGTTGTAGGCTGATTCCGCCGCCAGTTTCGCTGATCTGTGTCTTCTTCTCATACAGTGACCATTCAACATAGTTCAGCTTTCCAAACTCAATTGCTGCCCCCAGTCCTCCGGGACCACCGCCAATGATGGCAACTTTGAGAGGGCTGGAGCGGTTGTAATTCTTGACAGGCATTGTAGCAGACAATTGATTGAACTGTATGTTGGAAAAGGTGTCAATCGCTTGTGTTGACGAAAGTTTTCGTAGCTAAATGACTTGGCGATTTTCCATCGGAGGCTCTACGACATCAATATGGATTGCGCGGTATTTTATGCTTTGGAGTTGAGGCACGTATCGCCCAATGGTTGGAGTTTATCAGGTCATCTTGATGTATTGCGCCATCCAAGGAACAGATTGGCAATTCCGGCCCGCGCCGATAACGAACACTACACCCGCGCGCAAGTTACTAATTCATCCAAGTGGATCATTCTCGTATGGGTAACATTGAACTACAGTTTGATTTGTAGTCGAAACAACTTTCACTATTGTTCTGATAAGAAAATGTTCGATCGTAAGCCGTGATTCACAGCAGTCGGCCACAAGTCTCTGACAAGAGACTAGGCCAACCTCATCTTCATAATAAATATTACTGAGTAGAAATCTACTGCAAGATGATCTCAGGCAATAAGGCTACATACTTGCATTATATGCTAACTCAAAGACAACTCGAAGTACCCAGAACACCGCTGGAGACTTGGGTCCGTCAACTTATCGAGGCTTCGGTGAATATTGACAACCCAGGGTCAGCCCAAACATCGTAACTCTGGGATTTCTTCAAAACGACTTTCAGACCTCAGCTGTTTTCAACTTTTGAGGGCTTCGTTGTGTGCCCCAGACGAGAAATAACTCAGTTGCCGAAGCTCTTGGCGAAGAGAGGAAACGTATAGTATTGCTGTAGTTGCAACTGCTTGTTCAAACGCTCTACCTTGAGCGAGGACTTGAAGACAATCAAAACGAAGATCGGAACGACAATAAAACAAACAAAATTACGAAGCCAGGAGAGCTGCAGCCATGACATTCTGTGAGTGCTGGTAGTGTCTCTTATCTCTTGATTTTGTACGTTCCAACGTGTAGCTTCAGCCACACCTTGTTCCACGCTGAATCAGAATGCGTCGGCGCGAGGTATTCAATGTTGATTGCTGTACAGTGCTCGAGGCTTTTCAGGTTGAAAGGCAGGTCTTTCTTTCTCGCTGTGTAATGTACGGCCTGAACCCAGAATGCTACTCCTCACTCCTTGTCTTGAGGATACACAGTCCCACCTTGTCGCCGGATCTCGTCCATCATCTCTATCACGCGGATGGTCTCTGCCCAAGGCATCACGTCACTTTCCAGTTTCCCGGCCAGCACGTCCAGCGCAGCATTGTCAGCTTCCCAGTAATAACCTCGTCCAACTGGCTTGTAGTCAAATGTCTTGACTGCGTCCCTTCCGATGATGCCCTTGATCTGGTCCCTCTCAAATGTGGAGTACACAGTGAAAGAATCTGGATCAGATGGGACGGTGCCGTGCACCTCAATCGTGCCTTTGGTCCCTTGAATGCGCGCCAAAACATCTGGGTTTCCAGTTGCCATTGTCGTTGATGTAACGACTCCCTGTCTACCCGTAGAGGGATAGTGTAGTATAACACTGGTGGTGACCTCGACCGCACCATCATGCGACTGTGCAGCTAGGATATTGGGCTTCTCAGAAGAACTAGGAGTTCCTGCGTCTAAGCCCAGGATGGCCCACGTCAGAGTGTAGATGCCCAGGTCCAACAGCGAGCCTGCACCAAGATGAGGCTGCTTATAGCGTGAGCTGTCTGGGAGATTGGGGATGTCCAGCCCGAGACCAAACTCCGAGTAGACCCTGAAGACGTCGCCAATGACCTTCTCTTTGTGAAGCATGCGCTGCAAGTCTTGAACCAACGGTCGGTGGCGGAGCCACATGGCCTCAGCAACGTAGACTCCCTTTGCCTTTGCAAGTGCAAAGACCTCCTTCGTCTCACGAGTGTTTATCGTGAAGGCCTTTTCGCAAAGGATGGGTTTGCCTGCTTCGATAGCATCCAGGCAATTCTGCTTGTGGAACGCGTGCGGGGTGCCGATGTAGACGATATCCACATTGGGGTCGGCATAAACTTCCGCGTATGATCCATAAATAGCCGGCTTGCTATTTGGGCAATATTGCCTGGAGAAGTCTTGCCCTTTCTGGACGGACGAACTTCCAATGGCTTGCACAATGTGCTTCACTTTTGCGTCTGATCGTGAGATCAAGAGGTCTTCGACGAACCAGGAAGAGATCATCCCGGTGGCTGTCTCAAATGGTCAGCGGTGTGCTTTTCCCCGAATTCGGCATGCGGGGAATTTTACCAATGATGCCCCAGCGAATCGCTGGTAATTCCGTCATCTTAAGGTGGGTTTAGCTAGGACCAGAGACTTGAATGGCTGACGTGTGTGACAGAAGATGTAAGAAGAGGTGTACAGGGCGAAGACTTGATCGTGAGCCGCTGTATCCAAAGTGGCAAACGGAATTGCAAGCCCGAGGATCTTCTTCCACCTTTTATACACACAAACTCTCACTGTGAAGCCCTGACGACATCGGTATTCGGGATTTACCTTGTGACGTCGCGTCAGCCATTGTCGAGCGTCATATTACCAATTCAGTGTAAATCGCCGCTGTTGCCCTCATTCGCTCAAAGCGGCAAATATCTTCCGCACTCACTATTCTCGAGTATAACCTCGCTCAAAATCGTCAACATGAGATAGACGCAACACTTTCACCACTGTCACCAGCGTATTACTCGTCATACTCACACATTCAATCTCGGAAACCTCTGTGAAAAAGAGTGACTGGTTATCTTCCCACAGATTTTTCAGCATGTCCTCTCCGCACAAGATGCTCAACGTTGGTGTCGTTGGCATTGGTCGCATGGGGCAAAAGCATGCCCTCAACGTTCTGAATCTAGTTCCACGGGCCAAACTTCTATGTGCTTGCTCCCCTGCTCAAGCTGACCTCGACTGGGCCGAACAGCATCTCAAGCCGCATGGCGTGAAGGTTTATCCTTCTTTCGAAGAGATGATCGAGTCACCAGGGCTGCAGGCTGTCATCATTTCCTCTATTACTGAGTTGCATTTGCCACAGACACTAGCTGCGTTCGACAAGGGGATTCATGTTCTGTGCGAGAAACCCATCTGCAGGTCTATCTCAGAGGTACTTCACATTCTTTTTGTTGTTCTCTGCTTCATATGTGCTGATGTTTCCTCACCTAGCTTGAGACTCTCTGCGAGCATGTGGAAGAAAAACCAGAGACTAAGGCCATGGTCGCTTTCAGCCGTCGTTTTGACGACAGCTACCAGGATGCTCACGAGAAGATCAAGTCGGGTGCCATCGGCAAGCCGTTCGTTTTTAGATCTCATGGCTGTGAGAAGCTTGACCAGAGTCCATTCTTTCATCAATACCTCAAGAATTCCGGCGGTATCTACTTCGACTGCGCCATACACGACATTGACTTGTCACTGATGTTCTTGGGCGAAGATTCTGTTCCCAGATCTGTCTCCGCGATTGGAACCGCTTCCTTCTTTCCGGACCTTGCCAAGACTGGGGATGCGGATAATGCGATTGGGGTGTGCGAATTCTGGGACGGGAAGATGGCCCATTTTTACCACTCCAGAAGCTCTTCGCACGGTTATGACAACGTCACTGAGATCTTTGGCACGACAGGGAAATTGACAGTCAATGCCACACCACGCAAGAACCGGGTCGAGATTTGTGACACGGATGGCTATGTCAAGGTTGAACCAACGAACTCGTGGTACGATAGGTACATCTCGGCGTTCGTCGTGGAAGCGAACGCATTCGTTGATGCTATTCTGGACGATAAGCCACTGCCAATCCCCCTTCGATCAGCTCTTACGTCACTTAGGATCGCTACGGGTCTACAGGAAAGCCTGAGGATTGGCGAGAAGGTCTTTTTCGACCGGCAAGGTCAATCAACGGGCTCGAGTGCAAAGGCTCAGCTGTAGAGTCTAGGGCATCATGCATGACTAGAACGGCCACTGGACACATCTGGCGACCAAAACTGGATGGAATTTAGGCCTATGAAAGCCCTTAAACGATCTCCCTTTGTTAGACTCATGATTTCATAACCATCATTCCTTGGGAAAGACACAAAGATTCAATTTCTCAAGCCTTCATACATCCTTTATCTTAAATCCGCCTGACACGCCGTACTGGAAGGATTATCCAGGATCGTACTTCTCCGCAACGCTACTCAGGGAAGCGATGTTCTCCTCACCATAGGTAGCCAATGGTCTCTGGTCTGGACTTGCATAATTTAGGTACAGATAGAGAATAAGTTGATCAGTAGCTCTAGCCTCGATGTCTGCCGTCGCTGCTTTCAGCCTCTGTCTCAAGAGGTCCTGGTACTTGGCCGTGGGCAGAACGCCCTGAATGCTGAAGACAACAGATTTCCTGGTATGAGCTCGATCAAGACCAAGAACGTCGTCACCATAGCTCGAGAACAGGGTGGGAAACGGTGTCATGAGATAGATGATTCTGAATTCGTCACCATCCTTAACTTGGCTCAGAATATCATCGATAACGGTGTCGAATGATGAAAGAACCTTGTGCCCCATGTCAAGAGTGTTGTAAAATGTCAGAGTGCTCCACACCTGATACTCGCCACTCGTTGATGCGATTTGAGCAGCAATGACGGTCAAGGGTAGGGTTGCTCGCATGTCGACCACGGGAGACAGGTCTTCAAGACCCGCGAAGGCAGTCAATCGCATTAGCGTGACCTTATGTATTGGCCACGATGAAGGAAATCCTTTTACCACTACTTGGACTCTACGCAGCAGCTGTGAAACCAGTATCTTCGGAGTGCCCTTTGGTGTTGCCCTCGACCATCTCCATGAACTTCTGGACAATCGCTTCTTTCAGTGCCCACGGAAAGAATATGACCCCGCCGTAAAAGTTTCGGGCTGGAAAGGTTTTCAGCGCGAACTTATTTATCAAGCCAAAGTTGCACGCTCCGCCCTTCAGAGCCTTGAACAGGTCAGAGTTCTCGTTTCGGCTGGCCCTGATAACACTGCTGCTGGCCAGAACGATCTATGGGGCACAAAGTAAGCGTCCAACACGCGTATGGGGTCGGAGATGATTCTTGCCTCATACTCAGCGACATTGTCTGCAGCGAACCCAACTTCACCAGAGAACCACGAAAAGCCTACACATAATCGGCCAGGATCGTATTGATGTAGCCCCGGCATCATTGGTATCAACTTACCGCCTCCAAGAAGAACTCCGCTCACGCCGACTGTGTTCTCACGACCACCCGCGGTCATGAGACCCTTGGGCTCAAGAAAGCGATACACGTCGCCCCATCGATTGCCGCCGCCAACTGACACAGTTTCATTACCCTGGCCATCGGGTGAGTAACTGCTAGGATAAACAGCAGATTCTAGACACGAGGACAACTCGATTAATCATAATAGACTCACTTCGAGGCTAATTGTTTTCAGGTTGGCGAGATCGATCGTTACACCAGAGTTTGTGTTGCTAGCGGGGAAGTTTGAATGCCCTCCTGCACTGATCGCCACGGACTAGCACTTTCCGGTCTTGTCTGAGTTGAGAAATGAGATGGCGATTGATACTTGCTCAGTTGTCTCAGGCTGCAGAATGCACTGCGATTTCATATCACTGCTTTCGCCAGAATAGTAGGTATTGAGAGTTCTCGAGTACTCAGCATCACCAGCAAGGAACAACTGATCATTCAGCTCATTCTCTGCGAGAAGTCTACACTTAAGGTCAACAAATCAGTAAGATGTCTGAAGTGTCTCAAGTCTAAGATGCCGGTGGCAATCAATTCTTGCGGCTTGAGATAGCCTGAGAGGGCTAATAGTGCTAAAAGGTAAGCCAATCGTCAAGTCGCCCAGGCTGAGGAGCAATGTCAGCACGCAGCCAAACTTTCTGATACCCATATTGGCCGAGATTTTGGTTCGTTCGATTCTAAGGGGCTTTCAGTGTAATGGGATTGGTTGGTCACGATGCCATGTGTCACTTGCAGGGAAGCTTGTTTTATATATAGAAATCCAACGGTTCTCGAACCCGGCTTACTGACGGCCAAGTGCAGCCTGTATATGCCCGCATCAAACATCGCTACTAAAATGAGGACTCTCCGGTCAATCAACTGACCAGGCGAGGGCCTCCAACATTAAGACGCCACCAGGCGGCATCGGGTGCAGGGCCGTCAGCGCTGCAAACTCGATTGAGCGACAGGTACAGACAGGTCTTTGCTATCTTATGCCAAGGAATTGGAAGCCGTTACCCCAGTCTGTATGCATGCTTTGGAGAGATTCCGTCTCCTCAGCCTACGCAATGGCTTGACTGTTGATTTTGCTCGTCACGACATTTGACGATGTTGTTAGTTGACGGCAATACCCAAAGCCCAGCCAAGAGATGTGGCCAAGGTTTTGGTAAGGATTCCTCGTACAAAAGCTTTGGGAGACAGGCAGAAGAGGGTGTGATCAACTTGGGCGACCGCCAAACGAGCTGCGGACGGTAAAGATCGCAGTAAACGCAGAAAAGTCGCGGCAGTCCTTAAGTAGTCACCCTTCCAACCCTCCATCTTCAATGACACAGTTTCACTAAGTTAACCATATTTGTCGGCAAGAACTTGACGAATCGTGAAGGACGCAACAAATGCAATCTAGACTCATTTCCGCGAGTAAATTTAGTTAGCATTACAAACGGTATGTCATCAACATCACAGGCCGATCGGAGACACTGCGAAGAGACAGAAATACCCACGGACATCGGCATTCCTGTAGCACCGATCTTTATTGTCCATGTATCGGCTTGTGCACTAGTCAAACGAAAGAACTAACATAGGACCCAACCTTCACCCTTCTACGCTGTATTAAAGATGGGTATGGAGAGGGAAGAGGTCTTCGCCCTATTCTCTGTTGACTAAGATAGGCAATCCACCCCCGAGTGCGTACAATCTCATTGGGTTGGCTTTCCTAGATTGACGAAATGACTGAGTGAATTACCTTGACTTTAAGGGGTTCCCTATGTCGCCTCTGCCGATATCCGCTCTGGCCCCTTAGGAATTAGGTGTTCGTCTAGTGTACGTGTCGGATTGGAAGTCCAATTCGACCTCGAGGCAAGGGGCCCGCGCAGGGGCCACTTACAGACCGCACTTACGAGATCCACGGTCTGCCCAACCTACGGTTGGAACCTCCCTTTTACAGCTTACGCAGAAGTTAATATATATCGATTTTGACCTCTTCGTCACCCACGGTTCGAACCAACTACCCTGTGATAGGGATACCAACAGTACGACTAGAGTCATGGATCACTCGTACGATGTGTCGCCCACAGATCGCGAGCTGACTCAGCGGCGCGCCCTCAATGACGAAATGTGAGTATACGTTTACTACGAAATGAAAAAGCTAGTCGACAGTCCCCACGAAAACAGGGGGGGGTTTAGATCGGGCCACGGATCGATTACGGTCCCGAATACCGACTTTGCCTCTGGTCTATTTACTCGTACGCTACAGCTGATTGGGTCAGTAGCGAGTTTTTGCCTCGCGTATAACTTCATAGACGCGGGATATAGTAGTGAGCGCGGGGCTAGGTATAACACGGTCTTATCTCGTGGGTAGCTTAGAGATATTTCCAGTCTTCTACTAGCACCGATATTCGGCGCAATCAACCATCCATCAATGTCCGAAGGCTCAATCTCCAAAGGCGCTGACTTTTCAACCGCGGTTGTTCCTAGAAGAAGTGTAGATGCGATGATCATAAAGATGAGCTTCTGAGCAGGGATAGAGACTTCTCTTCCGTCCCTACATTACCGCACAGTTCTTTGTTACAACTTCCCTCTCGCCTAATTTTTCTTGGCATCTGCTGTTAGTGAATGAGTGAGCCTACCACCAAATTACTAACAGCCGAAAACTCTTCACCTCCCCTTGCCGGAGCCCGCATCCGCGATGGCCTCACAGCCGCCGTCGGGCACCGGACTGATGTCGGCCGACCAAGCCGACCCCGAACCAGGCTCCGGGACACCTCCGGAGCCGAACCCCACCTCAAGAGCTAAGCGACGCCGCGACGCCGAGGCACAGCCGACCCGGCCCAGCCTAACGGGAAGCCAGCTTGATGCCACCACCGACGCCCCTACCTCGGCCGAGGGGCCCGCAGCCTCTACCGCATCTGCTCCGAGCGGATCTGCCACAGGGTCCGTCTTGACAGCCCTTGCAGAAGAAGCTAGACAGTACGAGGCACGGAAAGACGTCTTTCTGACCATTGCACGGTCCGTCGACAGCGTTGTCGCCAGCTTTGACGGTTCTAGAAAGCAGATCGCGAAAGAAGCCACTGCCTATGTCATTCAAACCCTCAAGAGACTGATCAATCACGAGACAAGCCCAATAGCGGCCCGGAGTTGGGCGGCTGTCGTCGCACCGATGGCGGGCAACACCACTGCGGCGACCCGGAGCGGCCAGAGCTGCCAGAGCTCTGCCCGCCCGAAGGCCACACTCCCCGCCGAGGATCAGCCGCAGGCGCAGCCGAAGGAGGACCTCCGCATCTTTGCCCGCGTCCCGGAAGAAAGCTTAGCGGCCGCTCGGAAGATCGCACCGTTCGCCGTACGACAGATCGTCTGTAAGGCCGTTGGCCTGGGGCTAGCGGACCTTCCCCACGTCTACCATATCAGCACAGGTTACTCTCTGAAGCCGCGAAACAAGCAAATACAGGAAAGACTACTTGCAAGTAAGGCAAAGCTGGCGGAATGCCTCGGCGCCCACCAGGTCGAGACGCCTATCAAGTGGTACACTTACGTTGTGCCGCGATGCCCAACAAAACTACACAGCATTGGCGGGGACGTCCTGGACCCAGCCACACTCGTTGAAGATGAGGTCTTCGCACAGACAGGACAGAAGCCTGTCCTTGCTCGACCGTCCCGCCTTGGGCCCAACCCAGTCACGAACGAAATATCTTGGCTCATATCATTCACATCAGAGGTCACGCCCTTCAGGCTCTTCAACCAAAGCGGCAGATCTCTGCCCGTCAAGAAACGAAGGACGCTCATCCGACACGACCCCGGCTGCCAGGGCTACCACTCCAACCGGTTCTGCGGACGACGACCGATCTGCAGCAACTGCGGAAGACCTTCCGATTCACACGAAACGGGACCCTGCATGGCCAGGCCCCAATGTGCCAACTGCTGCGGCCCCTTCCAAGCCAGCCACACAGACTGCCCAGCGAGGCCCTCGGCCGTAAACGGCGTCGTCTCCCTTCCCGGTCGAAAGGAGCGGGCTCGGATCCGGAAGGCCGGCCAGAAAGCATCGGACACTCTGTACAAGGCTACTCGATCCGACAGTAGCCAGGAGGCGGCAGGCGTCCCTACCTCCACCAGCCAGAACCAGCAACCCGGCGCCAAGCGCGCGCGCACGAGAACGCCCTCCGCAAGCTCGATCGTTTGCCTCGGTGACGGAAGCACTGACAGCAGCAGCATGGATGAAGACGAGGCGGACGAAGGCGAAGGCGAAGACTCCCCCGACAACACCTCCATCGACCGTCCCGTGCTACCCATGCCAAGCAGGAGCCAACGGGCAGCACAGAAGCCAAACTACAACGTCGCGAATGCCTACACCCACCTCGAACTCGACTCGGAGACGTAAGCCGAGAGCGGCGACCCCACGGATGCTACGCGTTGCGCAGGGCAACGTCGGAAAGATCTCCCCGGCGCACACGGCTTTCCTGCAGCTCTGCTGGGAGGCTCAGATAGATGTGGTCCTCGTCCAGGAACCCTGGACGGGCTGGAAGGACGGAAACGTGCAACTGAACACGCACCCGGGTTTCGACTCTTTCGTCCGGTCGACTTCTGGGACAGCGAAGGAACCAGACCAAGAGTATTGACCTACACACGCAAAGGGATAGGGATGACGGTGGAGCAGCAGAGGCCTGTCCACACGAGAGACGTACTGTGGCTGGTGGTCGACAAAACGACGACTATCGTCAACGTGTACAGACAACCCGCGACCCCCACAGCCGCACAACAGGGATACTGCTAGAACTCAAACCCCCGGAGCGAGCTTTGATCGCGGGTGACTTCAACGCGCATCACTACTCTTGGGAGCCCGGGACGAGGAACGGGAACCGGGGAGATGACATCGCAGGCTGGGCAGACGGCCACAATCTCTCTCTTATCAGCGAAGTTGGGGTGGCAACCCAGGATTGCGGACATGTCCTGGACCTGGCTTTCTCTAATATCCCTTTTGCGCACGCGCAGGTCAGCCCACAGCTACACCCGGGAGCTGACCACGAGGCCATCGTGGCCGTCATACCACTACTCAAACGCCCAGTGTCACAGGGAGAGGGCCACCCGCAGCCACGGCCACTGTCAGTGCCCGACTCGGCGCTGCCTCGGCTGAGAGACCTGATCGAAGGGGGGCTAGCTGCGATGCCCAATCTGGGGGATCAACCTACTCCGGAAGACCTGGACGGGCAGGCAAGTCACATCGTCGAGCTCTTCTCCCGAGCCATTGAGGCGGTCGGCAAGAAGAGAGGAAAACATGGTAAAGGCGCGGCTTGGTGGACGGAGGAATGCGCAGAGGCCCACAGAGCATACCGTGCTGCCCGCAACCAACAAGCCTGGGAGACGGAGCAAGATGCGCACCTTTATCTAATGGAGAAACGAAAGGCGTTCCTGAGCACGGTGAGGAAGGCTAAGCGAGCATACTGGGCCGGAAAGATCGATGGAGTCGCTTCAGACCGGGACCTGTACCAGATCATGGGTTGGCGGAAGGCGAGCCTACTGACCAGAGCACCCCCATTGGTTGTGGACAACCAGACGATCGAGGATACTAACGAAAAGGCTCAAGCGCTTCGGGGAGCCCTTCTCGACAGGTTTAGTGCGGAAGATGACGCACCGGGTGACCCGTTTGACGTACCCGTCGTCCCGAGGCGAGCGATTACTTGGCAGGACAATGTTAGCGGAGAAGAAGTGAAGACGGCCACCTTAACAAAGACAACGACCCCTGGTGTGGACGGCATCACAACACGCCTCCTCCAGGCATGCTGGGATGTCATCTCGGAACCGGTCAGGCAGCTATTCCAGTCCTGTATGCGGGCCGGCCACTTTCCTCTGCCCTTCCGCAGAGCTGAGGTGGTCATGATCCAGAAGGCCGGCAGGGATGCCTCCAAGCCCGGGTCCTGGCGGCCGATCGCGCTCCTCTCGTGCCTGGGCAAGGGACTAGAGCGACTGATAGCCAGAAGGATGGCGTCCCTGGCGATTGTCGAGCGCATCATCAGTCCGCAACAGATCGGGGCTCTACAAGGCAGGTCAGCCGTCGATCTGACGACCTGCCTCACCCACGACATCGAGATGGCCCTCCTAAAAGGACTCACGGCGACACTTCTGACTATGGACGTAAAAGGGGCGTTCGACTCCGTCCTTCGGAACCGGCTCGTCATTAGACTGCGTCAGCAGGGCACATGGCCTGACCGTTGTTTTCCCTTTGATCAGCTGA